>NW_028230486.1:5000-178668 GCF_043228905.1 Azolla caroliniana | reverse complement strand
AAAGTGACCTAGTAACCTCTTTGTAAGGTTGGGTGTTGTATTATTGTTTCTATTGAATAGAAAATCTTGTGTGCCTCTCTCTCTCTCTCTCTCTCTCTCTCTCTCTCTGTGCACGGATCAGAAATTGTCATACGCAGGTACTCAGCACGAATCTAATGCTATTTGATCTTTGATATTGACGACATTGTCTCCAACATCTGGTATCAGAGCCTGCACAGTATTCGGTCCTTCAACTCGCTGTCGGCCGTCGTCTCAGCCTGCACAACATTCGGTCTCCTGCGTCATTCGAAGAAGAGAGAAGAAGAAAAGAAACGAGGCTTGCATCTCATCGCGTTAGATCATCTTCGCTTGGAGTAAGCCAGCCGGTTGTACTCTGTTCCTTGTGATCGTAACCGCTCGAGGTGAAATCCCCTTGTGCAACATTGACACGATCGTGCTCCACTCGGTTAAACGGCATCCGAAGAGGTCATCAAACGCTGCTCCCCGCTCATTGTAACCACTCGGTGCAGATCAGTCTCAAGACAACAACCCCAATTCGTGCTTCATCCGGCTGATCGACATTCGGGAGGATCAGTTGGATCCGTCTCTCTCGTCGCTGCAGTCACCCGAAGCAGAATCGGTCCAGACAATCGGTTTCAATAATCGGTATTTGGCATACAGATTCGGAAGCGAACCGGGCTCACTCCGACTCGGCAACATTCGGGAAGACCAGTCGGTTCTGTCCCTCAAGTTACCGGAGTCAATTCGAGCAAGTTCAACAATACATATATCCGAAGCCGAACCGACTCGGGTTCAAATCCGACTAGAACGATATCGGGTGAGCCAACCGGCTGCACTCCAACAAGGTTCGTAGTCAACTCCGAACCGAGCTTCGTCAACCGAAACCGAATTTGATGGCATCAACATCCGGCTCGTCAGAAATGAGTCTACGAAAGTTCGATGGATCGAACTTCAACTTCTGGAAGGAGCAAATGCAGGACTATCTCATAGTCAAGGGGCAAATCGATCCCATCGAAAATGAAGAACCTCCAGAAGGATACAAACCAATTGAGTGGCAGAAGCTGGACAGAATCGTCCGCGCCACGATTCGGATGCACCTATCGGAATCGGTACACTTTACGGTGCAATCGTGTACGACAGCATTCGAACTGTGGAAAACACTGTCGGACACCTACGAAAAGAAGGTCGCTGCAACGAAGATGTTTCTGATCCGTGCACAGAGAGAGAGAGAGAGAGAGAGAGAGAGAGAGAGAGAGAGAGAGAGGCACACAAGATTTTCTATTCAATAGAAACAATAATACAACACCCAACCTTACAAAGAGGTTACTAGGTCACTTTATATAGTGACCGACTTAGGGCAACTACCCTTTACGCTAATTACACAAATGGCCCAAACTAGAGCTATACAAGGGATAGTGTGAATACGTCCATTATACACTTGTATTCGACACCGGTGTCGGACCACGGAGTGCATCTGACAGCTCTCGCAAGTTGTCACGAATCGATGCACGTCCCGGTACAGTCCCGGCCACCAGTACTTCTCCTTTATCTTCTCGAACGTGGCCCAAGTTCCACGGTGTCCGGCCCAAGGGCTGTCGTGGTAGGCCGTCAGCAGCTCCTCCTGTTCTTCCTTCATCGCCACCACCCGGAGCGGAGCGCCGTCCCTCTTCTTCGGGTGCTTCCATAGATAGCCATCTCGGAGAAAGAACCGGTACGCTTTCTTCCGAATCCGGTTGGCCTCGTCTTTCGTCCATGACGCATCCGGCGCCATTGTCCTCAAGAACCCACCGATCTGCAGCCACTCCCCGTCGTACTTGCTCGCGTCGAAGTCGTTAAGCGCCGGAGTGCTCGTCCCGTCGGTTGTTACGTATGCTGCCTCGAAGAAGTCCACGCCGACCTCTTCGTCCTCCGAAACCATGCCGCCCTCGTCATCGAACCTCGCCCTCGAAAGCATGTCGGCCATGGCGTTGTCTTTCCCGGAAATGTGTCGTATTTCCGGGTCCAGGGACTTGATGTACGCTATCCACCTGAGCATTGCCAGGTCCGGCGTCGCGCATCCGGAAACCATGCCGAGAATCGGCATGCAATCCGTCTCTATGATTACCTCTGTCCCGATCAGATAGTCCTTGTCGGCCTTCACCGCCGAAACGATACCCCAGAGTTCGCGTTTAACCTGGGTGTATCCTTGCTGCCGCTCACTGAGGACCTTCGCGCCGAATCGGATCGGAAACCGATTGCCGTCCTCGTCTTCTTGGTTGACGACCCACCCGATTCCGGTCGGACTCGTGTCAACCGTTATGTACACTGGGGTGCCCTTCCTGTAGACGGCCTTTCGGAGTGCCGGTGCTGCCGAAAGAGCCTCCTTCAGCTTCCGGACCGACTCCGTGTGCTTGTCTAGCCATTCGAATCTTCGCCCTTTCTTCAATAATCCGTACAGCGGCTCCGCGACGTGCGCGTAATGCGGGATCCATATGTGGTAGAAGGCGCATGCTCCCAAGAATCTTCGTACTTACCGTGACCGAGCTGCAATCAGGCTTCATCGCGGAGATGGCTTCTACCTTTGCCGGAGACGGTTTCCGGCCATATGGTCGACATAAATGTCCGACCACCATGATTTCCGACTGCCCGAAGGCTGACTTCTCCCCCGAGAAGGTGAGCCTCGCATCCTCTAGCCTTTGCAGCACCTTCTCGCAGTCGTCGATGTGTGTCATCACGAATCGCCGGCATCCGTCCGGCCCGATCGTCTCGTCCTTCTCTTCTACCGGGCATCCCTTGATCGGGATGTCGTCTAGAAACGGCATGGTGATGTCCGGGATGCAGTCCCTCAGCACCTTGTTCATTGCATTCACCATGTGGGCCACCGAGTTGGTCCCTCCTTGTGGCAGCGTACACATCCGCACTAGGCCGAGGGGAGTTCGCATCGTCGTAATGTCTCTGCTCTCCACGGCTAGCTGGAACTGGTCGTACCCTGAGTATAGATCACCGACCGAGTAAATCGACCTTCCGGCGAAGGCCTCCGCGAACTCGTCTATGGTCGGTCCGATCCCTGCGTTCCGAATGGTCACTCTGTTGACCGGCTGTAGGTCCTGAATGAAGCGCAACGATCCGTTTTTCTTTGGTACGGTAAACCATCGGTTTGAATATGGGGCGCTCGACGGCTCGAGAATGCCCATATCAACTTTCTGCTTCAACAGCTCCATCAACTTCGGGATGTGAGCTCTCGGAACCGGAATTGGCTTGAGATTCCACGGTACATGCGGTACCGTGAATATCACCATTGGCTCTACGATCGTCGGGTCTACGCACCCGATTTCCTCCGGTGAGAATGCGAAGGCTTTCCCGTGCCTTCCGAGCATTCTCCGAAACCGATCTTCCTCCACCGGCAGTAGGAACCCGCCCCCACCGATCTTCAGCTCGCGGAGCGTCTCATTGGTGAAGGTGTGTCCTATGCAGGCCGGATCTCGTAAGCTGGGGTCCGATGCAACCCCTTTGATTCGGGATTTGCTGCCCTCCGGTAAGGGCGCCGCAACTGGCCTCACCTTCCGGTCCACAGTCTTGTACTTGGTGCTAACTCGGGCCGTCCGTTCCGACTCGAGCCCTCGACCGAAGTCCGCGATGACTTCGTACATTTCTTCGGAACATACCGGTATCGTCCGGTCTTCGTTAAGGTCTTCTTCGACTACCTTCCCCAGCATTCCCAAGGTGTCGTCGAAGGAGACTGCCTCCACGGCTCCGTCGATTTCTTCGTCAGGGCCGAGAACTCCGCACGCCCGAAGTCTCCCCTCCGTCTTTGTTTTCTCTCGGCCGGCGATGCCGACCATCGTACATGCTCCGCTGTCGGAGAAGCAAAATTTCCTACCTATTGTACATGGTTTTATCGTACAGATGTGGGGTTTTCCCGGAGCATCCGGACTGTCGCGGCCCCACGCCTTGGCAGTCCTCTCTAAAAATCCTCTCGGTTTTCGGAACCGAGGGAGTCGCGGTTACGTTCGTGGTTCGGCCGTACCGTCAGAAACTGGACCGAATGGCGCCCGTCTTGGCTTTTGACCCTCGCGTAGGCCGAACCATTGTCCAGCACCTTGGTCTCCATTCGTGCCGCCGTGATGTACGGCTCTCCCAGTATGACCGGATGCGAAGACGTCTCCTGCACGAAGAAGTGCTGGTCAATCTCGACGTCGCCGATCTTGACTCGCACATTCGGACAGGCCCCGTGCAGTTCCTCGGTGGCGCGCGTTGCTGCCCTTATTTTCCACCCGTGCTTGGTGTTGATCGGCCATTTGCCCTTCTTATAGAAGTCCATGGACATCAAATTGATCTCCGATCCGTGGTCCACCAAAGCTATCACCGGTTCCTGGACATCGCCGATCTTCACCGGGGTTTCCGTGGTCGCTCGGGCCCAGTGTGGTCTCGAACAGTGGCTTTCCGCCCACTCGTCTCCCAGCGCCATGTCGTCTAGGTGCGTCGTCCGCACTTCCACCGGTCTTTCCGGTTCTGTCTCCCTTGACAGCCTCTTCCGTTTCACCAAGTCCACGATGGAGTCGTGGAACTCCTTCTTGGCGATTCCCAGCACCTCTCGTAACGACAGCTCCACCTTGCTGTCGAGGATCCGTTCCTCCAGGACCTTTCGTAAGTCCGTGGTCCTTTCTATCTCCGTCCCCAGACGGTACCCGCCCTTCTGGGGTTTATCTTGCGTACCGGCCCCGCCGGCTTCGTCCCGTCGTGGCCCGGACCGGGTCTCGTATCGTTGTGAGGGCCCGGTCGTCCCGGGTTTTCCCACCCGCTTCTCTTCTACCAGAGCCTCGTAGTTCTGGCAAGCGGCTTCCACGAAGCCCGTCTTTTCCTCGACCGGGTCGCTCCACCCGGTCATCTCCCGTACCCGTTTCTCCGCACGGTCCGATTCCTCCCTTTTAAGCCTTGCACCGGCAAGGCCTTCCAGCATCGTCGGCCAGAATCCGGCTTTGCTTTCCCTTCGGGCCTCGCCGCCCCCGACTCGAATGCCGGCCGATGCCGAGTAGTGGACGGTTTCCGCGTGTCGGGCCGCCGCCTCTTACATCACCCTTTTCATACCACCTCGCCCGTCGTTTCGGCTCAGGGCCCTTCGGGTGTCGCTGGCATGCACCCGTCCTTCCCACAGGTACACCACCCTGTTCCTCAGCGCCTCCGCGAAGTCGCCGCAGTCCTTCCGAATGTGGCCGACTTCATCGCACCACATGCACCTGTTTCCTGCCGCCGGCCGTCGGTCACGAGCCGGTTCGCCACCTTCCCTTCGGGCTTGCGCGATTTGGAGGTCCTTTATCGCCCTCGTCAATTCCTCCAGCGCCGCTCCTCCGGTTGAGCCTCTGACTACGCCGGTCGAAGCCGAACCGGTTTCCAACCATTCTCGGGTCTCTTCCTTTCGCACCTGTGGCGCTGGTTTGAGCTTCCTTGCTGCGACCGAGCCCGACCCGGTTGCCCCGTTATCCGCCCATTCTCGCCGTTTGTCGAAACGGCCACAGACTTTCTTGACAGCCGCCCAGTCGGAAGTGAGCCCGTCTTCGGTTTCCAGCAAGAGGCCCACTTGCTCCCGATCCCGCTCGTCGACCGACTTGACAAACAGCAAGGCCCGGCTCGTGTCCAGGATGGTTCGGTCGAGCGCCGAAAGGCGCGCAAAGTTTTCCTCGAACTCCCGGAGGAGTGCCGACGCGTTTCTTCCCTTCCCCGGGGACTCCACCCATTCCATGAACCTTCGCTTCGAAAGCCGGAGCGCGTCGTCCAGCCCGTATTTCTCAAGGAGCCGACCTTCGAACTCCTCCCAGGTACGGCTCTCCGCCCGCACCTCGAGCACCTCCGCATGGATGCTCGGCATCGCCACTCGGGGAAATCCGGCAAGACGCCTTTCTTCCGGAATGTCCCGCATCAGCATCTCTGCACCGTAGGACGCCAAATACTTCGTGGCATCCTTCCCATCGAACCGGCCGATCGTGCCGACGACCGCCTCAATGGCTCTGTCGAGGGCACCGGTGCCCTCGCGCGCGTTTACAATCCGATCCACGACCGAAGCCATGGCCTCTGCAAGATCCGACCCCCTCATCTTCTGCTCTTCTGCCGCCTCCTTCACGTCGGGTTCACCAAAGATGTCGAGATATTACGCAAGTGCGTGTGGAAACGAGGCGGGACCGCGGGGGTCTCTAACCAAAGAGCAAGCGAGGGAGGAGAAAGAGAGAGAACCGGCTACGCAGGACCGGGGATACACAGGGACACGGCCCTTCAGCACGGAGAACGCGAACAGACACCGACACAGACAGATGCGAATGACTAAATATGTATATTAACAAAAAAAATGGCTAACACGACTACAACCCTCGATGGGGCACAGGTTGGCTACAACCGAACAGGCCGGCGAACAGATGTCGATGCTTGTTCGCTTCGACGCACAAAGGGGTAGCAGGTCGGAGGTGCTGCCGGAAGCACTCGGGCGTTCCTCGAAACAGCGCGAGCCTCCTCGGAACCCTGCACAGAAAAGCTATGGAGCTCAAGAAGGAAGGAAACAGAGAGAGAAGCGTCCAGAAACGGTCCGACAGCACTTCGTCCTCTCTGCGCGAGATCCCTGCAACAGCTCTTTCCTGCTCCTTATATAGGCCGACGAGCAGGCCGTCATGTCAGCTTTATTCCCTGTCCCTTTCGAACAGGGATCCGCTCCGTTCTTCACGCATCCTCGTAGTTACGCCGCCGACTCGTACAGTTCCTTAGCTCGCGCGCGCGACCGAAAAGACTGTTTGCGCGGTCTTTGTCTCCACTTGTGTTAGGGCCCGTTCCTGCCGATTATCCTCCTAATTCGCTTCTATGTACAACTTGGAGCGTGCGCGCGTGAAGAACCGGTTCCCACGCCTTGGTGCGCCGATTCCGCTTATGGACGGTTTTCTTCACGACACCGGTAATGGACCTGACACGGGGTCCTCCTCACGCACACAGACGACAACCACACGACTCTAGGAAACAAAAAGGGGAGAGCCTCTACTTGAAGCACACGGGCTGTCAATGAAGCAGAGACAACGAACTCCCGACACCCACAGAGACCGACGACTGGAGGAGGAGAAGAGAGAGCTCGACACTCGGTTCTGCAGCAGCCCTTTTTCCTCGCCAACGCACAATCCCCCTTTTTCCTCCTCCCCCCCCCTTAAATAGTCGTCGTTGTCGTTGTCGTTGTCGCTCCCGCTCGCAGGCCCTGACTCGTCTTCGAACCGCTTGTTGAACGCTTTGATCCGCTTCCCAACCACCGGCACCGCTAACCGTGTCCCGTCGAGCTCCGCAAGGTGGTACGTGCCGTTGTCGTTCGCGCTCGTCACCGTATAGGGCCCGAACCATCTCCTAGCGAACTTTCGCACTGCCTTGTGCTGATTGTCAAGGCTGCTGTCGTATACCAAGACCCAGTTGCCTTCCTCGATCTTCTTTGGTTGCAACCGGGTCTTGTTCTGCTCCCTTGCCGCTCGCAACTTTTCCTTCGCCTATACCACGTCCTCCGGCCTCCGCTCGAGTTGCCGAATCCGCGTTGCTAGCAACTCCTCCCGGCTCATTTGGTCCTTCCAATCTACCGCCGCACATGAAGAAACCGTCCGTTCCACCGGCATGATCGGCTTCTGTCCGTACATCAGCTCTGCCGGCATAAACCCTGTCACCAAATTGTGCGTAGTTCGGTCCGCCCACAATGCGTAAGGAAGGAGTCGTGGCCAATTCCCGACCTGCCCTCCGCATGCACACACCAACTCCTTTACGATCAGCCCGTGCCCACGTTCTACCTTTCCGTTCGCCTCCAAATTGTATGCCGTAGTGAGGGAGAGTTTGACGCCTAGCCGGTCGAACAACTCCTCAGCCTCCCGTGCATCCAGCTCTCCCCGGTCCGCCACGATCCTCCCGACGCACCCGTACCAACACACTACTTCTTCGATCAGGAACTAGCATACCGCCGCGGTTGTCTTGCTCTACAGTGCACGATCTTCCACCTGGCTCGTTAAGTCTTCCCGTGCAAGCACCAGGTATCGCATCTGTCCTACCCCCATCGACATCGTCACCAAGTCCACCATCCACTTGAAATGGACCGTAGGCGGGTAGGTCGGGTGTAGCTCGTCCCAGTGTCGGACTACGGAGTGCATCTGACAGCTTTCGCAAGTCGTTACGAACCGATGCACGTCCTGGTACAGCCCCGGCCACCATTAGTTCTCCTTCAGCTTCTTGAACGTGGCCCACGTTCCGCGGTGGCCGGCCCAGGGACTCTCGTGAAATGCCGCCAGTAGTTCCTCCTGTTCTTCTTTCTTTGTCGCTACTCGGAGCAGGATGCCGTTTCTCTTCTTTGGGTGCCTCCATATGCACTTGTCCCGCAGGAAGAATCGTTACGCCTTCTTCCGTACCCGGATCGCCTCTTCTCTCGTCCATGCTATGTCCGGCGTCATCGTCCGTAGGAACCTCCCGATTTGGATCCACTCCCCGTCATACCTGCTTTCGTCAAATTCGTTAAGAGCTGGAGTGTCCCTTTCCCTCGTTGCTACGTTAGCCGACCCGAAGAAGTCCTCGCCGACTTCTTCGTCATCCGAAACCATGCCGTCTTCGTCGTTGAACCTTGCTCTCGAAAGCATGTCGGCCATGGCATTATCCTTTCCGGAGATGTGCCGTATCTCCGGGTTCAGGGTCTTTGTACGCTATCCACTGGAACATTGCTAGGTCCGGCGTCGCGCATCCGGAAACCATGCCGAGTATCGGCAGGCAGTCCGTCTCGATGATCACCTCCATCCCGATCAGATAATCCTTGTCGGCCTTGACCGCTGGAACGACACCCCAAAGCTCGCGCTTAACTTGGGCGTATCCTCGCTGCCGCTCGTTCAATACCTTCACCCCGAACCGGATCGGGAATCGTACATCGTCCTTGTCCTCTTGACTGATTACCCACCCGATCCCGGTCGGGCTGGTGTCCACCGTCACGCAGATGGGAACATCCTTGCCGTAAACCGCTTTACGGAGAGCCGGCGCTATCGTAAACGCCTCCTTTAGTCTCCGTACCGACTCCGTGTGCTCCGTCCTCCACTCAAAGCTACGCCCCTTTTTCAATAGTCCGTAGAGGGGTTCTGCGACATGTGCGTAGTGCGGGATCCATATGTGATAGAACGCGCATGCTCCCAAGAATCTGCGGACCTCCGTGATCGAATTGCAGTCATGCTTCATCGCGGAGATGGCTTCCACCTTGGCCGGAGACGGTTTCCGACTGTATGGTCCGCATAGGTGCCCGACGACCATGATCTCTGATTGCCTGAAGACCGATTTTTCCCCGGAGAAGGTGAGTCTCGCGCCTTCTAGTCTCTGCAACACCTTCTCGCAGTCGTTGATGTGGTTCACGACGAACCTCCAGCATCCGTCTGGCCCGACAGTCTCGTCCGCGTCATCCATCGGACACCCCTTTATCGGGATGTCGTCCAAAAATGGCATGGTGATGTCTGGGATGCAGTCCCTGAGCACCTTGTTCATTGCGTTCACCATATGCGCCACCGAATTTGTCCCACCTTGTGGTAGGGTACACATTCGTACCAGGCCGAGAGTAGTTCGCATCGTCGTGATATCCCTGCTCTCCACGGCTAGTTGGAATTGGTCGTATCCCGAGTATAAGTCACCAACCGAATAGATCGACCTTCCAGCGAAGGCCTCCGCGAACTCGTCTATGATCGGTCCGATTCCTGCATTACGGATGGTCACCCTGTTGACCGGTTGCAGGTCCTGAATGAAGCGCAATGTGCCGTTCTTCTTCGGCACCGTAAACCACCGATTCGAATACGGGGTACCCGACGGTTCGAGGATGCCCATCTCCACCTTTTGCTTCAGAAGCTCCATCAACTTCGGGATGTGAGCTCTCGGCACCGGAATCGGTTTGAGATTCCACGGTACATGCGGTATCGTGAAGATCACCATCGGTTCGACGATTGTCGGGTCCATGCACCCGATCTCCTCTGGCGAGAATGCGAAGGCTTTCCCATGCCTTCCGAGCATTCTCCAAAACCTGTTCTCCTCCGCCGGCAGTAGAAAGTCACCCCTACCAACCTTGACCTCCCGTAGCATTATGTCGGTGAACCGGTGTCCTATGCCAGCCAGATTCCGTAAACTTGGGTCTGACGCGACCCCTTTTATCTGCTCCCCGCTGCCCTCTGGCAAGGGTGCCGCGACTGGCCTCACCTTCCGGTCCACAGTCTTGTACTTTGTATCCACGCGGGCCGATCCGAGCCGATCCTTTCCCCGAAGTCCGTGATGACTTCGTACATTCCCATTGAACTAACTGGAACAGTCCGGTCTTCTCTAGGGTCTTCACCGATCACCTTTCGCAATTCGCCCAAGGTGTCGTCAAAAGAGACCACCTCCACGACGCCGCTGATGTCTTCGTCGGGGGAGAGGACTCCGCATCCCTTGAGCCGCTCCTCCGCTCGCTTCCTCTCCTGGCCGTTGACGCTGGTTATAGTACAACCTCCGTTTTCGAAGAACCAAAACTTTCTACCTACTGTACATGTGTGGAGTTCTTCTGGTACGTCCGAACTACCGCGACCCCACGCCTTGATAGCCCTCTCTAAAAATCCCCTCGGCCGCCGCCGCCAAGGGTCTCGCGATTCCTCTCATGGTTTGGAAGTACGGTCATGAATTGGACGGAATGCTGACTGTCCTAGCTCTTGATGCATGCGTACGCCGAACCGTTGTCCAACACTTTCGTCTCCATGCATGCCGCCGTAATGTATGGTTCGCCGAGAATCACTGGGTGCGAGGATGTTTCCTGCACGAAGAAATGTTGATCTATCTCAACGTCACCGACCTTTACGCGTATATTCGGGCACGCACCATGCAGCTCCTCCGTAGCACGCGTTGCCACGTGTATCTTCCACCCGTGCTTGGTGTTGATCGGCCATTTACCCTTCTTGTAGAAATCCATGGACATCAGGTTGATTTCGGATCCATGGTCTACCAAGGCCACCACCGGTTCCGGAACGTCGCCGATCTGCACAGGGGTTTCCGTAGTTGCCCTGGCCTAATGCGGCTTCGCGTAGTGGCTTTCCGCCAACTCGTCTTCTAAGTGCGTAGTCCGCACCTCCACTGGCTTCTCTGGTTCTGGCTCCGTGGAGAGCCTCTTCCGCTTCACCAAGTCTACAATGGAGTCGTGGAACTCCCTCTTGGCGATTCCCAGCACCTCCCGCAATGACAACTCCACTTTACTGTCGAGGATCCGCTCTTCAAGGACCTTCCGTAGGTCCGTTGCAATCCTTTCGAATGTGACCGATTGCGTCACACCACATGCACCGCTGCCCAGCCGGCGGTCTCTGGTCGCGAGGTTGTTCGCCGCTGTCTCTCCAGGCTTGTGCGATCTGCAGGTCACGCACCATCTGTGTCAGCTCCTCCAGAGCCGCTCCTCCGGATGGGCTTCTGACCATGGCATTCGATGCCGACCCTGACTCTAGCCAGATTCCGGTCTCTTCCTTCCTACCGGCCGGCACCGATACCTGCTCCTCGAGCCTCCTCCCCGGGACCGGCCCTGACCCCGACGAGCTTCCGTCGCTCCAATCGCGCCGTTTGTCGAAACGGCTGCAAACCCATTTTACCGCAGCCCAGTCTTCCGTGAGCCCTTCGTCCGTTTCCAATAGGGGGCACACCTTTTCCCTATCGATCGCGTCCACCGATTTGACAAACAGTAGTACTCGACTCGTTTCGAGCACGGTTTGGTCCACCGTCGACAGTTGCGCGAACCATTTTTCGAACTCCTGGAGGAGCGCCGACGTGTTCCTCCCTTTTCCGGGGCTTTCCACCCATGCCATGAAGTCCCGCCTCGACAGCCGAAGCGAGTCGTCAAACCCGTACTTCTCGAGGAGCTGGAGCTCGAACTCCTCCCAAGTCTGGCATCCGGCCAGCACCTCGAGCACCTCCGCATGGATGCTCGACGTCACCACCCGAGGGAATCCGGACAGCCGCCTGTCCACCCGGATATCCCTCATGATCATTTCGGCCCGGTAAGCCTCCAAATAACTTGTGGCGTCTTTCCCTCCAAACCGGCCTATAGTGCCGACGATCGATTCAATGGCTCTGTCGAGGGTACCCGTCCCCTTACGAGCGCTTACTAGCTGGTCGACGGCTACTGCCATTGCCTCTGCTAGCTCCGATCCCCTCATCTTTCGACTCCTTTGCCACCTGTTCACGTCGGGTTCACCAAAGATGTCGCAAAGTTTGTGTTCGCATGTAGGAAGAGGCGGGACCACGGGGGTCTTGGACCAAGGAGAGAGAGAGAGAGAGAGTTGCAGATACACAGAGAGAAATTAAGAGCAAGAAACAGGAATCCGATTACTATAATCAATAGATTACAACTCGAACAGTTACAACCGGCAACCCGGTAATGGACCTGACACAGGGTCCTACTCACGCACACAGACGACAACCACACGACTCCAGGAAAAAAAAAGGGGAGAGCCTCTACTTGAAGCACACGGGCTGTCAACGAAGTAGAGACAACGAACTCCCGACACCCACAGAGACCGACGACTGGAGGAGGAGAAGAGAGAGCTCAGCACTCGGTTCTGCAACAGCCCTTTTTCCTCGCCAACGCGCGATCCCCCTTTTTCCTCCTTCTCCCCTCTCCGTAAATAGTTCCCCCCCCCCCCCAAGAAGGGGAGTGACTCCTTTCCCTAGTTAAACCGCTTTATTCCCTGTCCCTTTCGACAGAGGTACGCACAATCCCTCAATAAATGTATACTACTTAGTATTTACATCAGCCGATCCATTTATGAATCATGTACAAAATATCAAAATATCAATTCATGCGCCCTTCCGTGTAAGAGCTGGTTCATGCGCCTTTTTCTCCGATTCCGCCTATGCCCGGTTTTCTTCACGACAGCGTAAACCTCTCCCTCACAACAGCCTATAATCCGGAAGCAAATGGGAAGATCGAGTGAGGGCATGGGCCGATAGTCAAAGCCATCGTACGATCATGCGATGGTCGAGTTGGGAATTGGCCGCGATTATTGCCCTATTCATTGTGGGCCGATAGAACTACGCACAGTTCCGTGACAAACTATATGCCAACAAAGCTCATGTATGGATAGAAACCAGTAATGCCCATCGAGAGGACGATCGCCTCATGGGTAGCAATACCATGGGAGAATGAGATGAGCCAGGAAAAATGATTGGTGGCACGAATAAGGCAACTCGAAAGAAGACCCGAACACCTAGAGAACGCGCGAAAGATAATGGAGACAGCCTGCGTGAAGAACAAGATTCAGTTTGATAAGACACATTGACTGCGTCCCAAGAAGATCGAAGAAGGAGATTGGGTATTGGTCTACGACAACAACCTAGACAACCAACACAAGAAGACAAGGAAGTTCGTAAGAAGGTGGTTCAAATCGTATGTGGTGATGAGTGCCAACGACAACGCCACCTACCACCTCGCAGAGCTAGAGGGATCAAGGCTGGCCATACCCATTGCGGGGAAAAGAGTAAAGATATTCAAGAAAAGACAAGATGAGGGTCCTAACCTAGATGACCTCAACAATGAAGATAGTACGATGGGACCCACAAATGTGAGCGAGGTTGATGAGGATATGGAGGAAATTGATCGATCACCGTAGCCGAAATCTCACACTCACTTCTTGGCACGTACCGGAGGACGTGCGGTTTGGTGGGGATAGATGTCGTGAAGATTTTCGGCAATAGTGTGAAAATCGCGTGGAACGAGGGAAATCGAGAAGATGCAATATGCACACGTATGAAAGGAGTGATGGTTAGACGTGTATGTTAACACATGAATGTGCATGCGTAATGTGTGTTTAGGTGTTCATTACAGAAATATATAAAATAAGCCTAACGCATACAATGAGGTGTAAAGAAGTGTTTGAACCTTACACCTCTAAGATAAGAGGCAATTGACATACCATTAGACTAGGTTATTTCCTTTAAAACTTATTTTTTTCATTGTACTTTTCACACAAACTGCTGGTACATGAGAGCTTGGATGAGGTACATGGTCATCATGCATTGCATGTGATGCATGAGCGCCAAATGGCAATCATGCATTTCATGCATTGCATGCATGTACTACACCCTCACATGCACATATGCATAGGGGCATCTATATAAGAAGGAGAGGAAGGGAAAGGAAATCAAGTAATGCATGCAATCAATGACAATTAATAAATCTTGGTTATGTCATTGGCAATGTGTCTTGTATCTCGACTTTGAAGTCAAAAGTTCAAACCGGGAATTTGTCCCGTCCGTATCAATCTATCAGTATCTACTTTAATACTTCTCGCATGCTAGTCCTTCCGCTATTCCATTGTCTTGAACGATCCTTTCGATCCTCCATAACCACTTGCGGATAGAGGCCGGCGCTTGTCTACGCACGTTGTCGCGTTGTTACGCGCGTGCGTGGAGAAAGGCGGGACCATGGGGGTCTTGGACTAGGGAGTGATGGAGCGTAGGAAGTCGTGCTTCACTGTTTCTAGGGCATCCCGGGGACACCCTGGAAGCAACCGAAGGGAGAGAGAGAGAGTGTGCTTAACACTGACTCACGCACACACACGCACACACAGTCCGACCCGACTCACGCCCCTATGTACAGGAAACGCAAGAAAGGGGAAGCATCAGACACCAACAGAGACGCGGATATACACAGACAGACGCAAAGGTATATATATATAAAGAATACATTCCCTGCTTCGAGCCGGTCCAAGGTAGGTTACAGTAGTCGTCAGCTGCCAAGCCGCCGTCGGGGAGCTCCAAGCTCATCGCGCCGAGCGGGGTCTTGCACAGGAGGCCGAACCAAAGCAAACCCTAAGAAAACACGAAGGGGAGAAGAAGGAGAAGAAGAAACCTAACTCTAAACCTAACGGTATACCCTCTAATGCAAAATGGGCAACCCTTATACAAAGGGCGTTCCCTTCCTTTTATAGAACAAGGAAAGGGATGCGTTACAATGTGGGACAAATCCTGACTTACATGGGATCGTCTGTCCCGACTTCACTACTCTTCGGCACCATAAAGGCGCCCTCGATATTCACACTAAATGTACACGGGTGCGTACACACGCTGCACCCCCGCCGATGTAGCCAATGTTTCCCGGTTTCCGCCTCTGGCCGAAATTCTTCGCGACATCCGCCCCCACCTAACTGCACGTCCACCGGTACGTGCCAAATCCGGTTGAAGGGTGAGAGATTTCGGCCGGTGAGAAACCGGTCTTCCGTGATCCGCATCCCGGCTCGCTGCCGGTTCGACCCGTCGGCTTCGAGTCTTCCTTCGCGCTCGCCTCCCCGTAGGCTCGTTCGACCCGTCGATGGGTCCTCTGCCGTGATCTACGTAGTACACGTACTTCCGTTGGCCCTTGTTCGGCCGTATGAACGGCCCGCTTCCCGCAGTATGCCCGATGTCCTCCGCTTGAGGCATGCCCGTCGTGGCCCGCTTGGCCTTTCCCGTCTTCGTGCTACTGCAACAGGTCCTGAGTCTTCCGTTTGCCGTCGTCCCCTCGCCCCCACTAGCTTGTCATCCCGGCTCGCCGTGTCAGTCTTCGCTACTTCAACGGGCTACCGAGATCTACGAAGCGAGTGTGGAGGATCCTCCTCCGGCCTCTCTTGCCATCCCCTGACTCCGACCCTGTGCAGTCCACTAGGCACTTGCCACCTCGTTCCCGGCACCTCCCTTGTGCCGTCTTCCGCTTCCTTCGCTCGGCACCGCCCGTGCCGAACACTGTCCCGTAGTCACGCTTTGATCCGGTCCGCGATGGCCACTTGCGAGACTCTTATTCTGTCCAAGGTGTGCCTTTCCGGCCTGACACTCCTCCCCGTGTTTGCCCTATCGGCTCCTTCCGAAACCTCGTGTTGTCGGGTCCCGTTCCCTGCCGCCACCGTCCTTCTCCCTCGGTCTCACATTGCCACTTTGGCCGAACTGCCGAGGTCTTCAGATCGGTGTGAGGGTCCCGTAGGACCGGACTCTGTTTCTATGCTTGCCGAAATTCGGATGGCTTTTGTTTGAGTCCCTCCCGGACTCTCCTCGTGCCTTCCGCGTAGTCGGGTCCCGTTTCCCGCCGCCACCTTCCTTCTCCCTCGGTCTTACGTTGCCACGTTGGCCGAACAGCCGGAGTCTCTAGGTAAGTGTGGGGATCCCGTAGGACCGGACTTCCTCGCCGCCACCGTCAGTATCTTGGTCTTACGTCGACCGCGTTGCCGACTGCCGAAGTCTCCAGAACCGGTGTGAAGGATCCTCCGTAGACCGCCCTTCCGTAGCCCTTGCCTTCGTCCCCTCGCCGCCACCGTCAGTATCTCGGTCTTACGTCAACCGCGTTGCCGACTGCCAATGTCTCTAGAACCGGTGTGAAGGATCCTCCTCGGGCGTACATCGCCTTCTCGACCCTGTCCTGGGTTGTCCTTTTCCGCATGCCGAGAGGGTGGTTTACTCCGCACCCTCTCCCGTGGTACCGACTTACCGTGTCCTCGGCCTGTTCGTAGGCCCGCTCTCTTCCTCCCTCCCGGAATGGTCATCCGGGAGTCCGCTCTGCCCGGTTCTCGTCCGGGTCCGTTCGTCCTTCTTCAGATTGTCGAGTCCCGTTCTCCTATCGCCACCAATCTCTCTTATAGGACTCACGCCGGCACTTGGGCCTGCAGCCGGATCGGTGTAAGGAATCCGATAGGACCGGCTTTCATTCTCTTTCCAAATCTCGACCTTCGCCTAGTCGGTCTTTCTCCCCATGTAAAAGAGGGCGGCTCGTCCCGCACCCTCTCCCGTATCAGCACCTTCATGCCGAATCCGGCCCCGATCGAATGATCCACGACCGGATTACGCTCCACCCGTATCGGAATGCCGATCTCCTCGTGCCGCGTCCGTCCTCGGTCTCCTCACAGGCCGTTTCCCATCCATCTTCGCTGGCATCATGCCAGGACTCCTTAGTACCGCCATCCATCTCCTCGGTCTTACATGGGCACACTGGCCCGAATGCCGAGTTCCCCGGAATCGGGTCCGTGGGCTTTCGTCCGCTCTTTCCCCGTATCGTCTCGCCGGTGATTCTTGGCCCTCCGCCGCCGCCTTCCTCCGCTTGGGACTCACGTGGGTACTCGGGCCCGACTGCCATCGTCTTGGGAGCAAGTGTGGGAAGACACAAAGAATCGCCCGGCCGTTTTACGCCCTTGTCCGTAGCCACCGACTCTTCGTGGTCGGCGGTCGTCTTCTTACCGATCGCGCAAGCCCCGTCTGGGCTTGCTTCTTCAATGACCGGGATCTCGGGCTGACACGCCCGAAACCGCCGGTCCCAACGTTCCGGTTCTGCGATCTGTATCTCGGCCTCATCCTTGGCCGTTCTATCTCTGCAAGTCGAGAGGGCGTTTCGTTCCGCACCCTCTCCCGTGGTACCGTCGTACCGATCTTCTGCCGTCGCGTGGGCCAAGTCCGTCTTCTCGGTCTCGGCTTGCAGCCTCCGTCTTTCCTCCTCCTCGAGCATCGCCTCGAGAGCTGCGTACGCCTCCGCAATCTTGGCCCCAACGCCGATCCTTGCCAACTCTCTCTGCCGTTCGGCCTCTTCCCACTGTGATGGCACGCCGTCGCGTCCCTTCCTCTTAGCCTTCTCGGCTCGCTCTTTGTCTAGCCGTTGGCACTGTCGAATACAAGTGTATAATGGACGTATTCACACTATCCCTTTGTATAGCTCAAGTTTGGGCCATTTGTGTAATTAGCATAAATGGTAGTTGCCCTAAGTTTGTCACTATATAAAGTGACCTAGTAACCTTTTTGTAAGGTTGGTTGTATTATTGTTTCTATTGAATAGAAAGAGTCTTTTGTGCCTCCTCTCTCTCTCTCTCTCTATCTCTGTGCACGATCTTGGAAACTGTCATACGCAGGTACTCAACCCCAATCGAATGCTACTTGATCTTCCGCATTGACGGCCTTGTCTACAACATTTGGTATCAGAGCAAGGTTCCTCAACCCGCTGTCGGCCGTCATCACAACCTGCACAGTATTCGGCCTTTCGCTTCATCCTAGTCTGCAAAGCATTCGGTTTCTTGCGTCATTCGAAGAAACAGAGAAGAAAGTAGGCAAACACAAGCTTGAATCTCGCTGCGTTAGATCATCACTCGGAGTAAACCAGTCGGCTGTACTCTACTTCCTTGATCGTAACTGCTTGAGGTGGGCTTCCTGCACAACGACGACTTCAAGGACAACCCCAGTTCGTGTTTCATTCGATTGGACAATAATCGGAAGGACCAGTCGGTTCCATTGCTCTCACCGTTGCAGTCAACCGAAACCGAATCGGCTTGAAGTACTGTCGGATCGTTAAATCTAGGTTCAACTCGACTAAGACAGTTGTCGGTAGTCAATCCGAACCAAATCCCCGATTCTCCGTAATCAACATCACTTGTGTCCAACTTCGGCTAGAACGACACTGAGTGGGCCAAACCGCTGCACTTCACCAAAGTTCGTAGCCGACTTAGGGCAGAGTCATGACATCAACATCCGGCTCGTCAGAAATGAGTCTACGAAAGTTCGATGGATCGAACTTCAACTTCTGGAAGGAGCAAATGCAGGACTATCTCATAGTCAAGGGGCAAATCGATCCCATCGAAAATGAAGTACCTCCAAAAGGATACAAACCAATTGAGTGGCAGAAGCTGGACAGAATCGTCCGCGCCACGATTCGGATGCACCTATCGGAATCGGTATACTTTACGGTGCAATCGTGTACGACAACATTCGAACTGTGGAAAACACTGTCGGACACCTACGAAAAGAAGGTCGCTGCAACGAAGATGTTTCTGATCCGGCGCCTCTACAACTTGCGGATGAAAGAATCAGATTCGGTTAAAGCACATCTCAATGAGTACGAAAGCATAAGCTCCCAAATCTCATCTCAGGGGACGACAATCGAGGATGAACTCAGAGCAATGATACTCATGAGCAGCCTTCCCTCATCATGGGAAACTTTCGTCACAACCGTGTGCAACGCGTCAACCACGGCTGTTAAATACTCCGAAGTCACGAGCGCAATCCTGACCGAAGCAGCTCGGAGAAAGTCTTTCGCCAAAGACTCAACAGACGACGCTTAAGTAGTACAAGGTTCGACAGAACGATCGAACATACGAGGAAGAGATTCCTCACGGCAGCCGAACAATCAGCGAAGACGGAGCCAGTCACGGGATAATCGAATCTGCAACTATTGCAAGAAACCCGGACACATCAAAGCCGACTGCCGCGCACTCAAGAACAAGAACGACAAGTCTCAGAAATCAGACAAGAAGAGTGGCCGGCATGAGGAGATCAATTACATCAGCTCCTCAGCTGATGTGCTACCAAACGACCCGAATATACTATCAATCGAAAATCCAGTCGGATCAGAAGTTCTGCTCACGACTGAAGAATCGAGCACATGGCTCTTAGATTCGGGCGCGTCATTTCACGTGACTCCTCATCAATCCCAATTTCGGCAATATACGATCCGTCACTCCGACTCAGTTCGAGTCGGCAACTCGCAACACTGTGACATCATTGGAATCGGCACAGTAGAGCTCAACCTTGCAGGTGGCTCTACACTTGTACTTCACAATGTCCGACATGTACCCGAGCTCTCAAGGCCATTGATCTCAGTCGGACAACTAGATGAAGACGGCATTCGTGCCGGTTTTTCTTCGGGAGGGTGGACACTCCACAGGGGGAACCTCCTGCTTGCTAGAGGACCCAAGATACACTCACTGTATCCGTTACATGTTACGCTCAGAGAGGGTAACCTGTTTTTGGTGGATATTCCTGTGTCATCACTATGGCACAGAAGATTAGGACACCTCAGCAAGGCCGGCATTACGCACCTATCTAGAGCCGGATACATCCCTAAACTCTCCTTCTCGGACCATCAATTCTGCGAACATTGCCAGTATGGCAAACAAGCAGCCGCATCACACCCGACATCAGCACCAACAGAAACGAGACCTCTCGATTTAGTCCACTCGGACGTCTGTGGCCCAATGCCGCATCAGTCTGTCGGCGGTGCCTCTTACTTCGTCAGTTTTATTGACGATTCGACTCGAAAGGTGTGGGCTTATCCAATTCGCACCAAAGATCGTGTCTTCTCGATCTTCTCCGATTGGCTCGCTATGGTAGAAAATCAAACTGACCGAAAACTGAAATGCTTTCGGACCGACAATGGGGGAGAGTTCAAATCAGAAGAATTCGTCAAATTCTGCCGACAGCGCGGCATCCGACGTGAATTTACGGCACCACACAGTCCGGAGCAAAACGGGATTGCAGAACGCATGAATCGGACAATCCAAGAACGGATAGTTTCCATGCTCCAACACTCCGGACTGTCGGATGGCTTCTGGGCAGAGGCTCTACTCACGGCAGTACACATAATCAATATGTCGCCAAGCAGACCTCTAGGACTTCAAATTCCTCAGGAACTATGGATCGGCAGTAAGCCGAATTACGACAAGCTGAGGATATTCGGATGCGAGGCGTACGCCCTTATTCCGAAGGATGATCGCTGAAAACTTGCACCTCGGTCTAGGAAATGCATTTTCCTTGGATATGGATCAGACGGCGAAATGGGATACCGACTCTGGGACCCCGAACGCAGACAAATCGTTCGAAGTTCGGACGTTGTGTTCAACGAGTCGGCTATGAATCCATCAGTCGAAACACCGATCGAAGTCCGAAGGGTAACATTTTCCGATGTGCCGACCCTTCAAGAAGGCCCCGCTCCTAACACACGGTCAGCTTCACGGGTAGCTGAACCTTACACTACCGACTCGGACAACTCTGACTCGGCACAGCAGAATAATTCGCTTTCGGACCATCCGACCTCGATACCCGATACGACCAGTCCAATCATACCTCGACGATCCGAAAGACTGTCGCAACCTCCGGAGAGGTATTCTCCTGGAATTTTCTTCACCGACGCCGGTGAACCGACGTCTTACGAAGAAGCATCGACATCTGTCGATTCAGCCACCTGGCATCTGGCGATGGAGTCGGAAATGCACTCCATTCGGGCAAACAAGACTTGGGATCTGGTCGAATTACCTAAGAATCGACGTGCTCTTCCTTGCAAGTGGGTTTATCGACTAAAAGAGACGTCTGATTCGACCACCCCAAAGTACAAGGCCAGATTAGTTGCGAAGGGCTTCCGACAAGAATATGGCGTCGACTTCGACGAGATTTTTTCACCAGTGGTGAAAATGACAACCCTTCGTTTTCTACTCGGCGTAGTGGCAGCCGACAACTTGGAGCTGATTCAGCTAGATGTCAAAACAGCCTTCCTCCATGGTGATCTTGAAGAGGAAATTTATATGGAGCAGCCAAAAGGCTTCGTGGCAACTGGCCAAGAACATCTAGTCTGCCGACTCAGGAAGAGTCTATACGGCCTCAAACAGGCACCGCGACAATGGTACAAGAAGTTCGACGACTTCATCAAATCGATCGGCTTCTCCAAAAGCGATGAGGACCATTGTCTTTTTACCAACACAGCTCAAGATGGATCACCCATCTTCCTCATCATTTACGTGGACGACATGCTAATTTCTGGACCCCACGCGGGCGAACTTGCCGATCTCATTCGGCAATTGCGGTTGAAGTTTGCCATGAAGGACCTCGGTCCGGCACGACACATACTTGGCATGAAGATTAGTCGGCATCGTGATAAACGACATCTTTTTTTGTCTCAGACCGACTATATCGGACGTGTCTTGGAACGCTTCAACATGCAATCAGCCAAATCTGCTTCAACCCCGCTCCCCATGAATCTTCGGCTCTCTTAGCGAGATTGCCCGACATCCGGTCCGGAGGGGGAAGATATGAAGTCGGTACCGTATGCACCGGCAGTCGGCTCCCTTATGTACCTGATGGTCGCGACACGGCCTGATATTTCTCATGCCGTAGGAGTCGTTAGTAGATTTATGCACAATCCTGGCCGATCGCATTGGAACGCAGTCAAGCATGTGTTCAAATATCTGGCTGGCACAAAAGACCACGGCATTCTTTTCGGTCCGAACTCAACCTCAGGCATAGTCGGTTACACCGACTCGGACTTCGCCGGCTGTATAGATAGTCGGAAATCAACAACTGGATACTGCTTCAAATTCGGCAATGGAGCAATTTCGTGGAAGTCGAAACTTCAGGAGCGCACAACGACCTCAACGACCGAAGCAGAATATGTAGCTGCGTCCGACGCTGCAAAACAAGCTTTGTGGCTCGGCCGGCTGGCGCACACGTTTCGACAAGTCGACCATGACTCGGCCCGAGTTGTCTATAGCGACAGTCAAGGTGCTGTTGCCTTGTCGAAAAATCCGGTTCACCACAACGCCTCCAAACATATCGACGTTCGATATCACTTCGTTCGGGACTGCGTCATTTCAGGGAAAATCGGTCTAGAGAAAATATCCACAACCGACAATGTCGCAGATGGAATGACCAAGTGTCTTTCGGCAGACCGCTTTCGGTCCCTTCGGCATCAGATGGGCGTAACGACAAACCAGTCCGGTTAGAGCCGGACACAGCGCAGGATGGTTTCAGACAACCGACATCAGTTCCTTAATGATCGGCTTCAACTCTTCCGACCCGACCAGTCCGGCCTTCTGCCTTCGGACCCTGCCGACTCGAACAAAACTGATATGTCCGAGAACCTAGGTTTATACCTGTAATCTTAGATAACCCATGTATACGCCCATTACGGGGGAGTGTCGAATACAAGTGTATAATGGACGTATTCACACTATCCCTTTGTATAGCTCAAGTTTGGGCCATTTGTGTAATTAGCATAAATGGTAGTTGCCCTAAGTTTGTCACTATATAAAGTGACCTAGTAACCTTTTTGTAAGGTTGGTTGTATTATTGTTTCTATTGAATAGAAAGAGTCTTTTGTGCCTCCTCTCTCTCTCTCTCTCTATCTCTGTGCACGATCTTGGAAACTGTCATACGCAGGTACTCAACCCCAATCGAATGCTACTTGATCTTCCGCATTGACGGCCTTGTCTACAACAGGCACACCCTTCCGACCTTCGACCAGTCCTCCGTAAGCCCATTCGCTCCGTCATCATCTTCGAGCTCAATCCCGATGGCCTCCCGTTCCGCTCGGTCGATCGACCTGACGAACAATAGGACCTTGTCCGCCCCCACCAAACCTTGTTCCCGCTCTGGGAGCCGAGCAAGCCGTCGCTCGAACTCTCGGAACGCCTTCGTCGCGCCCCGGTGGGTCTTTGCCGATGCTACCCATTGGTCGAAGTCGTGCCGTCCCCGGCTCTTCCGCCGTCCTCCGTATGCCTTTAGGAGCGCCTCTTTTAAGGCCTCCCACGAACTATGAGCCTCACGGAGCTCCTTTACTTCCGCATGCATCCGAACAGCTACGACCCAGCAGAAGAACTCCAGCCTCAACGCCTCGTCTATGCCATGCTCCTCCATTTCCGTGTTGTAGGCTTCCAAGTATGATGGGACTTTGTCCCCGTTGAAACGGCCGACTCTTTCGACCACTCGCTCAACCTCTTCTTGCGCTGTTTCTCGCCTCATCACCACTCGTGCCGATTCCAACACCACTTCGGCTACCATCTCCGCAAGGTCTTCGTCTTCCGACTCCATCCTCCCTTGCCGCCTTTCACGTCGGGTTCACCAAATATGTCGCGTTGTTACGCGCGTGCGTGGAGAAAGGCGGGACCACGGGGGTCTTGGACTAGGGAGTGATGGAGTGTAGGAAGTCGTGCTTCACTGTTTCTGGGGCATCCCGGGGACACCCCGGAAGCAACCGAAGGGAGAGAGAGAGAGCGTGCTTAACACCGACTCACGCACACACACGCACACACAGTCCGACCCGACTCACGCCACTATGTACAGGAAACGCAGGAAAGGGGAAGCACCAGACACCAACAGAGACGCGGATATACACAGACAGACGCAAAGGTATATATATATAAAGAATACATTCCCTGCTTCGAGCCGGTCCAAGGTAGGTTATAGTAGTCGTCAGCTGCCAAGCCGCCGTCGGGGAGCTCTAAGCTCGTCGCGCCGAGCGAGGTCTTGCACAGGAGGCCGAACCAAAGCAAACCCTAAGCAAACACGAAGGGGGAGAAGAAGGAGAAGAAGAAACCTAACTCTAAACCTAACGGTATACCCTCTAATGCAAAATGGGAAACCCTTACACAAAGGGCGTTCCCTTCCTTTTATAGAACAAGGAAAGGGATGCGTTACAATGTGGGACAAATCCCGACTTACATGGGATCGTCTGTCCCGACTTGACTACTCTTTGGCGCCATCAAGGCGCCCTCGATATTCATACTAAATGTACACGGGTGCGTACACACGCTGCACCCCCGCCGATGTAGCCAATGTTTCCCGGTTTCCGCCTCTGGCCGAAATTCTTGACGACAACGTGTAACCCACACATCTCGACGTTTGGCACATGCGTCACGACATCTTTGTGGTGAGGTAAATATTTTTCTCAATCTCTCTCTCTTTGTCTCTTTCTCTCAGTCAACCCACACAAGCATCTTCGACAACAAGAACGCCCCGATTGAAAACCTAAACGACGGTCGATTCCTTACAAGCACAAGTCACCCGATTCATCCTCCTTGGTCAAAGACCCCGGTGGTCCCGTTCGACCGCCCCCCGGCCAAGATTTCCACGACAGTGCACTCAAGGTGCTCCATGGTTGGCTTCTGCATGAATTAGTTGATCACTCCGACCAGATAATTGATGTTGGGTCAGGTGATTGTCAAGTATATCAGGCTTTTGACAATTTTTCGGAACTAGTTGTCATCGCAGGCCGATCCGGAGTCGGGAAGGAGCTTCTGGTTCTGGTCCAGGGGTGTGGGGACAGGTTGGCATTCTGTCATGCCGAACTTGTACAACATATTCAACACATAGTCACATTGTGAGAGCAATATGTCATCACCTTGATCCCAAGGAAATAGTGAAGGTGCCCCAGGTCCTTCATCTCAAATGCGTCCGACAGCTGGGACTTCATGCGGCCGATTTCATCGAGTTCGGGTCCGGTGATGACTAAATCATCTACATACATTAGTATACAAACTGGACCATCCGGACCGTTCCGGAAGAACAATGACGAGTTGGATTTAGAGGCCACTGTAAAAGGAGAACGTGTGCGGAAGCATATGCGTAAGACACAGAGTACAGTTCGGAAGTAAGACATTTCGGTAAAACACAGAAAAAATAGAGATGGAGATGGAGAGGGAGAGACAAAGCGAGAGAGAGCAGAAAACCCCTATCGGCCTCGACCGAGTTTGTTCATCGGCACTGTTCTTCTCCCTTCCCATCCGGAGGGACCTGTCTCCCAACAAAGTCCCCCTTCACTCCGGCATGGGGTGTCTTACCAGTCCGATCCTCTTCCGGCATACGTCCAACTTGTCGGGTGTCAGCACTTTGGTCAGCATATCTGACCCGTTCTCGGCCGTGTGGATCTTCGTTAGTGCGAACTCCTGGTCATCTACTCTTTCCTGGATCCAGTGATACCTCCGCTGAATATGCTTCGTCCGAGAATGGTAGGCCGCATTCTTAGCAAGGTGGATGGCACTTTGACTGTCGCAATAGAGTCGGTATTCCTCTTGCCGTTTACCGAGCTCTCCGATGAAGTCCTTCATCCATAAAATTTCCTTGCCGGCTTCCACAGCTGCCATGTACTCCGCCTCCGTGGTTGACAATGCAACCGTCTTCTGCAGCCTCGACTGCCACGAAACAGCTCCCCCTGCATATGTCATTACATACCCGGATGTAGACCGGCTGGTATCCACATCAACCGACATGTCCGAATCAGTGAAACCGTCCAGTTGAGGTTTTCCGGAGCCGAATCGTAGACACATATTTGAAGTGCCCTTCAAATACCGGAGTATCCATTTGACCGCGTTCCAGTGCTCCTTGCCGGGATTACTCATGAACCGGCTCACCACTCCGACTGCGTATCCTATATCCGGTTGAGTACAAACCATTGCGTACATTAGGCTCCCGACGGCAGAGGCATATGGAATCTTCATCATATCCGCCTTCTCTGCTTTTGTCTTAGGGCTTTGCTTGGTGGATAGCCTGTAGTTTACCGGAAGTTCGACTCCTTCATGACCGATCAAGGGTACCACAAGACGCAGGCCGATCACTGCGTGTTTGTGAAGAAGTTTGAAGGAGGCGACTTCCTGATACTCCTTTTGTACGTGGATGACATGTTGATCGTCGGACGGGACCAAGTCAAAATACGGATGCTGAAGAAGGCTCTCAACCGGACCTTCTCAATGAAAGACTTGGGTCCGGGAAGACAGATGTTGGGGATGCACATCATCCTGGTACCATTGTCGGGGAGTCTGCTTCAGTCTGTACAGGCTCTTCTTCAACCGGCATACCAGGTGCTCCTTCCCTTTCTCCACGAATCCTTCCAGTTGCTGCATGTAGATCTCCTCTTCAAGGTCGCCGTGAAGGAATGCCGTCTTCACGTCCAGCTACTCTACGTCGAGGTCCATGCTTGCTGCTATACTCAGCACCGTCCGGATGGAGGTCATCTTTACTACCGGGGCAAATATCTCGTCGAAGTCCACGCCCTTCTTCTACTGGAACCCCTTCACCATGATCCTGGCTTTGTATCTCGGGGGGTTGCCGGCATCTCCCGGTTTCAACTTGTACACCCACTTGTTTCGGAGTGCCCGCTTTCCTTTCGGCAACTCCACCAATTCGTACGTATGGTTCTCATGCAGGGAATCCATCTCATCCTGCATGGCACTTAACCATTTTCGGCTGTGGGTGTCTTCCTTCGCTTCTTCGAAGCTTTCCGGCTCCCCCTCATCGGTCAGCAGAACATGCTCTGCATCCGGAAATCTCCGGGGGGCCCTTCTCTCTCTGAGAGGATATCTCCGTCTTTGGGCTTCGGTGACCGGCTCTTCCATTTGCTCTTCATCCGAATCCGATTCGGGGTCTTGGCCGGTTCCGGTTTCAGCTTCCTCTACTTCTTCTTCAGCCTGTTCGGTATCCTCACCGTAACCGGCTGGTCCCTCGAGTGCTAACCGGTCTCTTGCCGGTTGGGTCTGCTCATCGTAGAATCGATCCTTACCGGTCGACTCGGAGTTCATTATCTTTTTCTCCGACTCCCAGTCGGCGAGCGTCTTGTCCTCCATGAAGATAATATCTCGACTCCGGAACACCTTCTTGTCGACCGGGTCCCACACTCGGTAGCCGAACTCATCGTCACCGTAACTGAGGAATATGCATGGCCGGGTCTTTGGATCTAACTTTCCTCTCCGGTCCTTTGCTACATGCACGTACGCGAGACACCCGAACACCTTCAGATGCCAGTAGGACACTTCCTTACCGGTCCATACTCTTTGTGGCGTGTCTCCGTCCAAGGGTACTGAGGGTGATCTGTTTATCACGTATGTCGCCGTCGACAATGCCTCATCCCAAAACTTCTTGGGTAGTTTTGCATGCGCTAGCATACTCCGGACCCTCTCCATTATGGTCCGGTTCATCCTCTCGGCCAGTCCGTTTAGTTCCAGCGTCTTCGGCACGGTAAATTCGAGCCGGATTGCGGCAGTACTCGTCGAACTGCCCCCGGTATTCTCCTGCGTTGTTTGCTTGAACCGCCTTCAGCTTCCGGCCGGTTTCTCTTTCCACTCTCGCGTGGAGCTCTTTGAAGACGGATAACACCTGATCCTTCGTCTTCAACGGTGTGGCCCACAGCTTCCGGCTGTGGTCATCTATGAACATCACGAAGTACTGCGCTCCGGCATGTGACTTCGTGTCTACCTGACACACATCCGTTTGCACAAACTCCAGTGGTGCATTACGTCTCATCGGTGGCCTTGGTCGGAAGGAGGTCCGGTTCTGCTTACCGGCCAGACAATCAGTGCACTTCTGTAAGTGCACGTTCTTCACTGGAATGAGGTTGTCGTCTGCAAGCCTCTTCATCCCCTTCTCGCTCATATGACACAACCTCTTGTGCCACAGCTCACCGGCAGTGTCGGATGCCACGTTCACTTCTTCCGGACATAGCCGGGCATTCATCAAGTACAGGGTGTTGACCCCGTTCACTTCTTCCGGACATAGCCGGGCATTCATCAAGTACAGGGTGTTGACCCCGTTCACTTCTTCCGGACATAGCCGGGCATTCATCAAGTACAGGCTCCCTTTGCTGAACTTCATGACCCCGTTCCGGATGCTACCCGTGTAGCCTTCATCATCGAGCCGACCGGCTGATATCAGGTTCAAATGAGCCTCTGGAACGTGTTGGACATCCTTCAGCAACAACTTGCATCCGGTTGGTGTTGACAGCCACACGTCTCCTATGCCGACAATTCGGCATGTACCTTCATTCCCCATCCGGACACAGCCGTGGTCACCGGCTGAGTAGGATGAGAAGCATTTCCGGTCCGGGGTAAGGTGGAACGACGCTCCGGAGTCTACCACCCAGGTCATCTCGTCGCCGGCAAGGTTTATCTCACTCTCCTCGGTGATGAGCATCAACTCTTCTTCACTTGCCGCGATTGCCGTCGTTCCCTTCCGGTCCGGCCCCCTCCGATCTTTACCGTTCCGGTCCGGGTTCCGCTTCGAATCGGCACCGTCGGTTTCCTTGTCTTTACGGAAGTGCCGACAGTTCTTCTGGAAGTGTCCCGGCTTGCCGCAATAGAAACAAGTAGGCCTCCCTCTTGACTTTGACCGTGTCCCCGACTTGTCCCGGTTCTGGGGACTACGGTTTCTATGTCTTCCGCGTTCCGATTCGATAAGTAGCGCTTTGGAGTCGGAGCTCGTATCTTTATCTTTCCGACGCGCCTCCTCATCTAGCAAGCTCGACTTACTCTTGCTAGGGATAACCGTTTTCCTTCCGGCCCGGCGTTGCCCAAAGTGACAACCAACGTCTCCCAGCTATCCGGGAGGGAACCAAGCAGGAGTAGCGCTAGTACCTCATCGGCGAGAGGTACTTCCAATGAAGTTGCCTGGTGGATCAGCCCCTGGAAGGCATTCATGTGCTCCGCCATGCTGGAGCCATCTTGGTACCGGAGTCTTACTAGCTTCCGGAATACCGACACCTGATTGACAACATTTTTGTTCTGAAACATTATCCCGATCTTCTCCCAGAGCTCATGAGCCTTGCTCTCTTCATTGAAGTTGTTGTATAGGCTCATGTCGATGAAGCACTGTATGTACGCCGTTGTCTTCATGTGCATCACCTCCCATATCGCGGCGTCGATTTTGTCCGGTCTCTTGTCCCCGAACTGAACCGGCAGCCAGAGGTCTTTAACCACGAGCATGTACCTCATCTTCGACTTCCACACTGAGTAGTTGGAGCCGGTGAGCTTGAACATGCCGCCAAATGATTCATCCATTTTCTGTGTCGTCTCGCTCTGATACCACTTGACGGGAGCACAACGTTACTTATGCGCGACGCTTGGCCACAACCGGGCTTAGAATGATACACAGAAAACGGGAAATAAAACACGACAAGAAGAAGAAGAGAATACACAGGAGGTTTACGTGGAAAACCCCAAACCAGGGGAAAAACCACGACAGCCCACAGATTGCAAAATGTCACTATGTAGGAATATACAGCAGTGAGTTCACTGAGGCACCGACCTCGTGCTCACAAATCTTCGCCACAGGCGGCGGTTACAACAGAGGCAACAACCTCTTTCTCTCTCTCTCTCTCTGTGTGTACAGTTACGCACACTAATCTTGTGCAAAAAAGAAAATGACAACGACCAAACAAGAAATTTGCCCTAAGTCATATTTATACTAATATGACTTTACGGCTATTTACAAATATAGCCTCGATGGGCTCTCAGAAACATATTTACGAATATGTCTCTTCCTTCGGTTCTCACCGGGTCTGCAACATCCGGCTCTCCGTAGCCGGGTACTCCTTATCCGGTTCTCACCGGGCCTGCACCATCCGGCTCTCCGTAGCCGAGTACTCCTCATTTGGTTCACACCGGGTCTGCACCATCCGGCTCTCCGTAGCCGAGTACTCCTCATCCGGTTCACACCGGGTCTGCACCATCCGACTCTCCGTAGCCGAGTACTCCTCATCCGGTTTCGGCCGAGGCCGAGAGTTTGTTCATCGGCACTGTTCTTCTCCCTTCCCATCCGGAGGGACCTGTCTCCCAACATAAATGAGCATCCTACACTTCCAAAATTATTCCTTATGAGGAATAACACTCTAACAGCCTCTCGGTTTATGCACCACTACGACCATGTTGTGCGTACGGTTTTACCCACCCAGTCTACGCATTGGGTTACGCACCCATTTACGCACTCAATGTTGAGCTTGTCTCTAAACACTCCCCCTCAAGCTCAACTTGAGGTTCCACTTGCTCTTCCGGATCTTCGCTCCGGCCTCTTCTGGCTTCACGCCTCCCTCGCACTCCTCGACCCGTTCGATTCCGCGCACTTCGACTCTTCCGGTCGTCTTGTCTGCTCGTTTGGCCCTTCGTAGTTTCCTTGCTGTCGAAGTGTTGGTGCCTCTTTCGCTGCCCTTTCCTCCATTTGTCCATCGTTCGATTCGTAATGTCCGAATCGAACATTTGGATTGAATCTGTTACTTCCGATTCATTTTTGCTCTCATCCGAATTGGCTGTCTCCAATTCATCTTCTGTCTCCAAGCATTTAACATTGTCGAACCACGTCTTGGTCTTGGCCTTACTTACCTCTTCTTCGGTTGTGTTCGGCTCTTCCCTAAGATTACAACCCTTGCTTCCTTCTTCGACTTTTTTAGCCGGCCCGAAATTGAGTTCTTCATCTGATCCCACATCGCAGTCAATTCTGCTCCTTTCACGCTCCTCTTCCTGTTCTTCCTTTCTTCCCCTCAAGTTTGGCGTGTTGAGGTGATGCAATCCCAACTCACTTGAGAAATGCAACAACTTGTTGAGACCAAGGGGCTTGGTGAAGATGTCGGCAACCTGCCGATCTGTCGGAACATGCGCCAGTTCGACTTCACCCGAAAGGACACACTCACGGACAAAATGGTAGTGCACCTCAATGTGCTTGGTCCGAGCGTGGAATACCGGGTTTTTCACAATGTGGATATTGCTGAGGTTGTCGCAATAGATCGTCGTCGGATCGGACACCTCCACATGCAGATCCTGTAATAGCCGTTTTAGCCAAATGACTTCGCACGTAGCGACATTCGCCCCTCGATATTCGGCCTCCATGCTCGACAATGCTACTGTCGGTTGCTTCTTACTGCTCCACGCGATCGCCGCACTACCAAAGGAGAATGCTTATCCGAATGTGGATCCACAATCGCTAACATTTACGGCCCAATCAACATCCGTGTAGCCAACTAATTGTTCGGCTACGCCTGCCCGATACAGTAATGCCATGTCTTCCGTGCCGCTGACATATCATAATATCCTTTGCGCACACTGAAAGTGTTCAGGCATGGGTTGTGACATAAATTGACTGATCAATCCGAATGGGTAGCTGAGGTTCGACCGAGTGGTCATCAAATATATCAGGCTTTCGACAATCTATTGAAACCGTGTCGGGTCGCACGCCTTTCCCGAATCTCGGTGAAGCTTTAAGTTTCTGTCTAGAGGGGTCGAGATGGGCTTACAATCTGCCATCCCGAACTTGAAGAGCATATTCAACGTGTAATGACGCTGGCTGAATAATATGCCCTCGGGGGTACGGATCACTTCGATCCCGAGGAAGTAATGATGGTCTTTGAGGTCCTTCATTTCGAAAGATGCCGCGAGTTGAGACTTAATGCATCCAATTTCTTCTAGGTCGGCACCGGTGATGACTAAATCATCAGCATATAGTAGAAGACTAACCGGTCCATGTTGACCTAGCCGAACAAACAATGAAGAGTCTGATTTCGACGTCGTAAACCCCATCCTATGCAACCGTTGTGTAATCTTCATGTTCCAAGCTCATGGGGCTTGCTTAAGTCCGTATAGTGACTTCTTCAGTCGGCAAACTACGGAAGTGTTTTGTTTGGATAGAAATATGGGGGGTTGTACCATGTACACCTGTTCCTCAAGATCACCTTGCAGGAACACATTCTTTACATCCTTTTGATGTAAGTGCCACCCCTTCGCCGCTGCTACGGCTAGCAGGACTCGCACAATGGTCATCTTCGCGATTGATGAAGGTCTCGTCGTAGTCCACGCCGTGCTTCTGCGCGTAGCCTTTCGCCACTAACTGGGCCTTGTAGCGGTTGACAGAGCCGTCAATGTTGTATTTCACTTTATACACCCACCGACATCCAATTGGCTTTACACCCTTCGGTGCGTCAACTAGGTCCCAAGTCTCATTATTAGTCAAAGCGCGCATCTCTTCCTCCATCGCGGCATGCCGATTCGTGTCTTTCGCCACTTTTGCGTAGCTCTCCGACTCACGTACTTCCACCACTCGTGTCATGTATGCATAATGGTGCGCCATGTATTCATTGTGCCCGTATCTTTTTATGGGGTTCTTCAGGCGGGTAGATCGGCGTACTTCGTGATTACCTGATTTCACGACCTTTTCAGCTGATTTCGACCTCTTCTGCAGAGGTTCCTTTTCGACTGGCCCGATGTGAGATTCACTCTGATCTGGCACTGTCGAGCTCGTACTCCGGCATTTTCTTCTTGTCCTTCTCTTTATGCGTAAACCGTCTCCTCGGTTCTTTACGCGGGGACATCACGGCGGAGTCTCCACTACTCGCCGTCTCTTCAATAGGTTGGCCACCTCGGCTCAACCCTTCATTTGGCCCACTTAGCCGAAATGAGATTGGACTCTCTCACAGAGCTCCAATTTCCTCATCATGCAGAGGCATCTCAGCCTTGCTAATTTCTTCCTCAGAATTCGGAATGGAGTTGTGAGGTATTGGAGGTGAAGGCAACTACCACGAAGTGGACTCGTCGAACACGACGTCTCGGCTTACGCGAACTTCCTTCGTTCGGGGGTTATAACACTTATACCCCTTCTGCTCGTCTGAATAGCCGACCAAGATACACTTCTCGGCTTTGGCATCATGATACATGTACATACGCAATGCTACCGAAAGTCCTCAACTGTGCTAAGTTCGGCTTCTTTCCAAAATACAGCTCATGTGGCGACACTCCTCCATTAGCAAAAGTCTGATTCTGCAAGTAAACTACCGTCCTTACGGCTTCAGCCCAATAGAATTTCGGCATATGCCTCTCTTCAAGCATTGCCCTGGCCGCTTCTTCAATCGTCCGATTCTTCCGCTCCGGCGTATATCTACACGAGAATTCGCATCGAATTCCCTCCTTCTGTAGAGAACTTGTGAACTGGTCGAAGAAGTAATCCTTCCTGCCATCGGACCGTAGGCATTTGATCTTACGCCTAGTTTCCCTTTCTGCAAGGCTCTTCACCTTCATGAAACATGCGAAGACTTCGCTCTTCTTTGCGATCGTGCATGCCCAGGTATGCCGAGTGAAGTCATCGATGAAGGTTACGAAGTAACGGCTTCCACCGAGACTCACGTTTTGTGCTAGACCCCACATATCCGAATGAGTTAAGTTGAGCGGATTTCGACTCCGATTACGCTCATTGGGGAATGGAAGTCGGTGTTTTTTTCCCATCTGGCAGGCTTCACAGACTTGGCCATTCTGGCCTCGAAATTTCGGCAAGCCGAAAACAATGTTCTTCATCTACATTTCATGAAGCCGCGAGAAGTTAATATGGCTGAACCGCTTGTGCCATAGGTCGATATCCGATTTGACCTTCTGTCCTTTCGCATACAACACGGTTCCAGCTTTATTATTGTCGAGGATAAACATCCTCCCTTCACGGGTGCCCTTGCGCGATTATCTTGCCTTCCTCTTGTATGAAGCAACCGAGATGTGTGAATCAAACCTGCATTCCCTGGTCGACGATCTGACCGACCGACACCAGGTTCTTGGTTATTGTCGGGACGTGCAATACGTTCATGAGTTTCCCTTTCTGCCCGACGTGGCTGAGGGGAACTTCACCGAAATGTTTGATGGTATGCGGAGTGTCATCTCCCATTTCGACCACCCCTTGCTTTTCCGGCTTCTCCAAGTACGAGAACCATTCCTCGTGACCCATCATATGATTTGACACTCCGTAATCAACATACCACACCTCGCTTGGTTTCGAGGTGTTCACGGCCATCAAGTTGGCCTTGTGCTTCATTACAAGGGCTGGGCCTAATCCATTTCCGGCTCGTTCAGAACCTTCAGTGTAGTGCAACTTCTGACGCCTCTCTGCGTCTCTTTCGCTTGATCCGGCTTTGTCCGAATCAACTCTCTTTTTCCAGCACTCGCTCTCTCTGTGACCTTTCTTGCCACAATACCAACATTTCGACGCGGCCTTCCCTTGTTGACTTCTGACGCCGCTATGACTCCCCCGGCTTCCTAAGGGTTCGGAATTGCTTCCGACATTTCGATTATGCCGCCCGTTCTGCTCTTTTTGGCCACCTCCATTACGTGCCGATCCGCATCTTCCACCACGACCACATGGCTTATCTTCCTATGTGCACAAAATCTTGCCATCGGCATGCGTACTCGTTGACGCACCCACGTGATTTTCCTCCACGAGCAACATGGACTGCAACTCGAAGAATGAAGGCGTATTCTCCCTTGTACAGACAGCCGTTCGAATGCTCCGAAGTTTGATGCTAACCCACCAAGACAAGACAAACTTGCACCATTTCATCTTCCTCGATGTTCACGTTGATGGAGGCGAGAGAATTGCAGATTTCCTTGATTTAGGCCGAGTAATCAACCATAAACAGATCTTTCTGCTGGACATTGCTAAGCTCCTATCTGAGTTGCAGCTTCCTGGCCATTGTGCTTGCGGCAAAAATCCTCTTGGGATTCGCCCACGTGTCCTTCGACGTCTTGGCATCCGGAATATAGCTCAATAGTTGGTCGCTGACACAGGATGCAAAGCAGTAGAGAACTTTGCTTGCCGCTTGTTCCCAAGCCGAAAAGTCTCTGTGTGTCAAATCGGGTGTTGTGTCATTAGCTCCTTCGACATAATTCCAGTAGCCATGACCAAGCAGGTACAGGTGCATCTTGTATGACCAAGATGCATAGTTTCTCCTATCGAGCTTCTCAGTCGGTAGCGAGCTTCCCATTCCTCTGTCCATATTGTTGTCTTATCTTTCCAAAAAGAAAGAGGGAACAAACTCAACTTTGTCTTTGTCGCAAGCTTTTCTGTCGGGTGCAGAGGAGTCTCAACCCTCGCGCTCTTATACCATGTAAAAGGAGAGCGTGTGCAGAAGCATATGTGCAAGACACAGAGTACAGTTCGGAAGTAAGACAATTCGGTAAAACACAGAAAACACGAGATGGAGAGATAGAGCAACAGAGAGCAGACAACATAGTTCTATTTCAAAAAATAATTCTCTATATACACTTTGTACATACTTCGTGCTTAATGAGCACCTTTTATACAAGCCCTAACAATCGGGCTGACACAAGTACTAACGGTACTTGACTACTCATAAATGAGCATCCTACACTTACTCCCAAAATTATTCCTTACGAGGAATAACACTCTAACGGCCTCTCGGTTTACGCACCGCTATGACCATGTTATACGTATGGTTTTATGCACCCAGTCTATGGACTGGGTTATGCACCCGTTTACGCACCCAATGTTGAGCTTGTCTCTCAATAGCCACAAACCCCATCTTACGCAACCGGTGCGTGATCTTCGCATTCCAAGCTCGGGGGCTTGTTTCACACTATAAAGCAACTTCTTGAGCTAGCACACCACAGACTTGTTCATGTCCGACTAAAAACCAGAAGGTTGGATCATATAGACCTGCTCTTCAAGGTCGCCTTGAAGAAATGCATTCTTCATGTCCATTTGGTGAAGATGCCACCCCCTAGCCAAAGCAACCGCCAGTACCACATGAACCATCGTCATCTTCGCTACCGGATCGAAGGTCTCGTCGTAGCTGACTCCATGGGTTTGTGCGTACCTTCTCTTCAAGGTCGCCTTGAAGAAATGCATTCTTCATGTCCATCTGGTGAAGATGCCACCCCTTAGCCGAAGCAACCGCCAGTACCACACGAACCATCGTCATCTTCGATACCGGATCGAAGGTCTCGTCGTAGTCGACTCCGTGGGTTTGTGCGTATCCCTTCGCCACTAACTGAGCCTTGTACCGGTTAACCGAACCGTCGGCATTGTACTTTACCTTGTACACCCATTTGCAACCGATCGGTTTACAGTGTCGAGGAGGGTCAACAAGGTTCCATGTGTCGTTGACCTTTCTTCCTGTTGGGAACAAACGCCTTCTGATGCGGAAGCTAATCGATCACTCTTCTTCTGAAGATCATAAGATAGTGTGTAAAAACAGAAAGATCAAAGGAAACATAGACAGAGAAACGAGAGACAACAAATATGCAACAGAGAGAGAGAGTTAGGCACAAGATCAAGAGGTTGTCTTGTTTGAGCCAACAACCTCAACTAGGTTACAAAGTTAGTTTATATACTGACTAACTTAGGGCAACTGCCTTTCTCACTATTTACATAAATAGTCTAAGCCTAGAGTGTACAAAAGGAGATAGTGTGAATAAGTCCGTTAGAAACCCGTATTCAACACTCCCCCGTAATGGGCGTATACATCCGAAATCTGTAATTGAAATGAGTATATAATACAGATTTATACAAAGTTTCAAATAACCAAAGTGTTAGGATTTTGGTCCCTCCGGATGGGATATGAGTACTTGACATTGAAGGCCCGGTGAGAACCGGATAATGCAGGCCCGGCGAGAACCTCTCACCGGATGAAGGGACATATATGTAAATATGTTCTAGGGAGCCCATTGGGGCTATATTTGTAAATAGCCCGAAAGTCATATTAGTATAAATATGACCTAGGGAAAACAATGTGTGGTGTTGTTATTAGTTGTATAGAGTTATTGGTGTGATGACTGTATAGAGCGTAACAAAGAGTGTGTCTCTACTGTAACCGCTGCCAGGCGAAGGTTGAGAGCAAGAGGTCGTTGCCTCTGTGCTCCATGTTGTATTCCTTGACATAGTGATAGTTTGGAGTCTGTGGGCTCCCGTGGTTTTTCCCTCTCATGGTTTTCCACGTTAACATACTGTGTACCCTCTCTCATATTGTTTGTGTGTACGTGTATTCACCTCCATTCCCATTCTCAATGTTCGATTTGAAACGACACGATCTGAGACTCGGTTGTGGCCGAGTAATATTCCGCATATTGAGCATCAATATGGTATTGGAGCGAAACGACACAAAAAATGGAAGATTCGTTGGGAGGCATGTTCAAGCTCACTGGCTCCAACTACTCAGTGTGGAAGTCGAAGATGAGGGACACGCTTGTGGTTAAAGATCTTTGGTTTCCGGTTCAGTTCGGGGACAAGAGACCGGACAAGATCGATGCCACGATATGGGAGGTGATGCACATGAAGACAACGACATACATACGGTGCTTCATCGACATGAGCCTGTACAACAACTTGAACGAGGAGAGTAAGGCTCATTAGCTCTGGGAGAATATCGACATTATGTTTCAGAACAAAAATGCTATTAATCGGGTTTCGGTATTTTGGAAGCTAGTTAGGCTCTGGTACCAAGACGACTCCAGTGTGGAGGAGCACATGAATGCCTTCCAAGGGCTGATTCACCAGGCAACATCGTTGGAAGTACCTCTCGCCGATGAGGTACTAGCATTCCTCCTGCTCGGTTCCCTCCATGATAGTTGGGAGACGTTAGTTGTCACTTTGGGCAACGCCGGGCGGGAAGGAAAACAGTTATCCCTAGCAAGAGTCAAGTCGAGCTTGCTAGATGAGGAGGCGCGTCCGAAAGACAAGGATACGAGCTCCGACTCCAAATCGCTCCTTACCGAATCGGAACGCGGAAGACAAAGGACCCGGAGTCCCCAGAACCGAGAAAAGTCGGGGACACGATCAAAGCCAAGGGGAAGTCCCACTTGCTTCTACTGTGGGAAGCCGGGGCACTTCCAGCAGAACTGTCGGCATTCCCGGAAAGAAAAGGAAACCGACAGTACGAATTCGAAGCGGTCACCATACTGGAATGACAAAGACCGGAGAGGACCGGACTAGAAGGGAACGACGGCAATCGCGGCAAGTGAAGAGGAGTTGATGCTCATCATCGAGGACAGTGAGTTGAACCTTGCCGGTGACAAGACAACATGGGTTGTCAATTCCGGAGCGTCGTTCCACCTGACCCGGACCGGAAATGCTTCTCATCCTACACAACCGGTGATCATGGCTGTGTCCGTATGGGGAATGAAGGTACATGCCGAATTGTCGGCATAGGAGACGTGTGGCTGACAACACAAACCGGATGCAAGCTGCTGGTGAAGGATGTCTGACACGTTCTGGAGGTTCGACTGAACCTGATATCAGCCGATCGGCTAGATTATGAAGGCTACACGGGTAGCATCCGGAACGGAGTCATGAAGTTCAGCAAAGGGAGCCTAATAGTGGCTCGGGCCTAGAAAGTCAACACACTGTACCTAATGAATGCCCGGTTATGCTGGGAAGAAGTGAAAGTTGCATCCGGCACTGCCGGTGAGCTGTGGCACAAGAGACTGTGTCACATGAGCGAGAAGGGGATGAAGAGTCTTGCCGATGACAACCTCATTCCGGTGAAAGACGTGCATCTTGAGAAGTGCACCGATTGCTTGGCCGGTAAGCAAAACCGGACCTCCTTCCGCTCAAGGCCACCGATGAGATGTAATGCACCACTGGAGCTGGTGCATACCGATGTGTGTCAAGTGGACACGAAGTCATCTGCCGGAGCGCAGTACTTCGTGACGTTTATAGATGACCACAGCCGGAAGTTGTGGGCCACACCGTTGAAGATGAAGGGTCAGGTATTATCGGTCTTCAAGGAGCTCCACACAAGAGTGGAAAGAGAAACCGACCGAAACCTGAAGGCGGTTCGAGCAGATAACGGAGGAGAATACCGGGGGCAGTTTGAGGAGTACTGCTGCTCGAAGGGAATCTGGCTTGAATTTACCATGTCGAAGACGCCGGAACTCAATGGGCTGGCCGAGAGGATGAACCGGACCATAATGGAGAGGGTCCGGAGTATGCTAGCACATGCTAAGCTACCCAAGACATTTTGGGCTCAGGCACTATTGACAACGACGTACGTGATAAACAAGTCACCCTTAGTACCCTTGGACAGAGATATGCCGTAGAGAGTGTGAACCAGTAAGGAAGTGTCTTACCGACATCTGAAGGTGTTCGTGCATGTTGCAAAGGACCGGAGAGAAAAGTTGGATCCAAAGTCCCGACCTTGCATATTCCTCGGATACGGCGATGATGAGTTCAGCTACTGAGTGTGGGACCTAGTCGACAAGAAGGTTTTCCGGAGTCGAGATATTATCTTCATGGAGGACAAGACCCTTGCCAACTAGGAGTCGGAGAAGAAGATAATGAACTCCGAGTCGATTGGTAAGGATCGGTTCGATGAGATTCGAACCTACCCGGTTAAGAGCCGGTTGACACTCAAGGAACCGGCCGGTTATGGAGAGGAAACCGAACCGAACCGAACCGAACCGAACCGACCGAAGAAGAAGAAGAAGCAGAATCCGGAACCGGCCAAGACCCTGAATCAGATTCAGATGAAGAACAAACAGAGGAGCCAGTTGCCAAAAGCCAAGGACACAGATATCCTCTCAGAGAGAGAAGGTCCCCGCCGGAGATTTCCGAATGCAGAGCGCATGCTACTAACCGATGAGGAGGAGCCGGAAAGCTTCGAAGAAGCAAAGGAGGACACCATAGTTGCAAGTGGTTAATTGCCATGCAGGACGAGATGGATTGCCTGCATGAGAACCACACGTATGAACTGGTGGAGTTGCCGAAAGGAAAGCGGGCACTCCGGAATAAGTGGGTGTACAAGTTGAAACCGAGAGATGCCGGCAACCCCCCAAGGTACAAAGCCAGGATCGTGGTGAAGGGGTTCTAGCAGAAGAAGGGCGTGGAGTTCGACGAGATATTTGCCCCGGTAGTAAAGATGATTTCCATCCGGATAATGCTGAGCATAGCGGCAAGCATGGACCTCGAGGTAGAGCAGCTAGACGTGAAGACGACATTCCTCCACGGCGACCTCGAGGAGGAGATCTACATGCAACAACCGGAGGGATTTGTGAAGAAAGGTGTTGAGAGACAAGCTCAACATCGGCCGGATCGGCTGAAGAAGCCGAGGACCGGATCGGTTGGGACTGATCAGTTAGGCCGAGTGCATAAACCGGGAGGTCGTTAGGAAAGATATTCCGTGAGGAATATATTTGGGAGTTAGTGTAGGAGCTCTTGATGAGCATTGAAGTACTGTCAGTACTTCGGTTAGTCCTTTTAGGACTTGTATAAAAGTGCTCACTAAGCACGTCTTATGTACAGACTGAGTATTATTGTTGAATATAGTTTTTTGTGTCTTCTCTCTCACTCTCTCTGTCTCTCCCGCGTATACCGCTTAAGCTCAAGCTCTCCATTGAACCTGTTTTTCCTTCCTTCTGTTCGGTCTTCATACTTGCTTCCGCACGCTACTTTTTACATGGTATCAAAGCGCGAGGGTTGAGAACCTCTCTGCAGCCGACACAGCTTGACGAAGAAGAAGAAGAAGAACGATGGATAGAGGCATGGCGAGCTCGCTTCCAACAGAGAAGCTGGACAGAACCAACTACGCGTCTTGGTCCTACAAGATGCACCAGTACCTGCTCGGACACGGCTTCTGGAGTTATGTCGAAGGAGCTAATGACGCGGCACCCGAATCGACACACAGAGACTTCCCGTCGTGGGAGCAATCGGCGAGCAGGGTATTATACTGCTTCGCGTTGTGTGTGGGCGAACAGCTATTGAGCTATGTTCGGGATGCAAAGACGCCGAAGGGTGCGTGAGAAAATCTGAAGAAGATTTTCGCGGCGAGCACCACAACCAGGAAGCTTCAGCTCCGACAGGAGTTGAGCAACCTACGACAACGCGACTTGTCGGTGGCGGACTATACCTCAAAGATCAAGGATATCTACGACTCCCTCGCCTCCATAGAGGTGAGCATCGAGGAGAGCGAGATGGTCAAGATCTGTCTCGGAGGTTTGGCGTTGAAGTTCGGAGCATTCCGAACGGCTGTGTGTACCCAGGAGAATACGCCGTCCTTTTTCGACTTACAATCGATGCTCCTGGTAGAGGAGAACCACGCGGGTGCGTCTACAAGCATGCACACCAACAACAGAATGCTATACACGGAGGGAGATAGGCCCCGTGGACGTGGAGGACAAGGCGAGTCGGCACGCAATGGAGGCGGCCGACGAGATCAAGAAAGAAGGCACCGAAGTGATGCCGACAGCAACTCCGGACCCTCCGGAAATAGGGGGAGTTGAAGCGATGAGAACCGGCAAGGGAAGTCCATCGCGGAGAGCTGGTACTGTGGCAAGAAAGGCCATAGGGAAAGTGAGTGCTAGAAGAAGCGCGCCGATTCGGAGAGAACTGGTTCCGGGAACGGCTCCAGACATACCGACAAGGGAAATCGGCAATGATCACACTATGCCGAAGACTCCGGGAGAGCCGGAGAAGGGTCTGTCTTTGTGACGAGACACGAAGCAAACTCAATGAAACAGAACACCCCGAGATCGGACGAGGTGTGGTACGTAGACTCCGGCGTGTCAAACCACATGACGAGCCATAAGGAGTGGTTCTTGTACCTTGAAAAACCGATACAACCTGGAGTAGTCGCAACTGGAGACGACACTCCGCATCCGATCGCGATGTCGGAGAAGTTCCCCTTAGCCATGTCGGGCAGAAAGGGAAACTCATGAACGTGTTGCACGTCCTGACAATCACGAAAAGCTTGGTTTCGGTCGGACAGATCGTCGACCAAGGGATGGAGGTTCGGTTTACACACCTCGGGTGCTTCATTGAGGAAGAAGGCCGTGTGATCGCGCAAGGGCGCAGAGACGGGAGGATGTTCATCCTCGATTCCACTGACGGCGGCACCGCAATATTCGCAAAGGGACAAAAGACCGAGTCGGACATCGACTTGTGGCACAAGTGGATAGGCCATGTCAACCACCAGCGGCTTCAAGATCTGCAATCGAAACAGGTAGTGTTCGGATTGCCCAAGTTTAGTGGCCGAAAGGCACAAATTTGTGAAGCCTGCCAGCTCGGGAAGCAACACCGACTTCCTTTCCCCAGCGAGCAAAACCGGAGCCGGAACAAGCTCGACCTTATACACTCGGATGTGTGGGGGCCGGCACAAAATGTTAGTCTTGGCGGGAGCCGATATTTCATCTCCTTCATCGACGACCACACGCGGCACACGTGGATCTACCTCATTGAGAGGAAGAGCGAAGTCTTCGACTATTTCCGGGACCTCAAAGGGTTCGCGGAAACTGAAACGGGACGAAAGATCAAGTGCCTATGGTCGGATGGCGGGAAAGAGTACTTTTCCGGTCAATTCAATGGTTACCTACAACAAATGGGAATTCGTCGCGAATTCAGTTGTAGATACATGCCAGAGCAGAACGGCGTGGCCGAGAGAAAGAATCGGTCAGTTGTGGAAGCGGCACGGGCAATGCTGGAGGAGAAGAGCTTGCCCAAGTTCTATTGGGCCGAGGCGGTATGGACCGCGGTATACATCCAGAACCGGATCGGAGACAAAGTGTCGGCGCACGAGCTATATTTCGGAACGAAGCCGAACTTGCAACACTTGAGGGTGTTCGGTAGCATTGCGTATGTGCATATACCAAAGGAGAGAAGGAGGAAGCTGGACGCAAAGGCCGAGAAATGCATCTTGGTTGGTTACTTGGATGAGCAGAAGGGTTATAAGTGCTATAACCCTCGCACCAAACAAGCGCGTGTCAGCTGCAACGTTGTGTTTGACGAGTCCGCGTCCTGGTACCTGCCCCCGACTACGAACCTCGACTCCAATCCGAGCTCTGACGATGAGGTCAGCGAGGCCGAGATGCCTCCAGATGAGCCCGAAATCGAGACCCGCGAAGAGAGTCCGATTTCACTCCGGTTAAGAGGACCGATTGGACGACTGAGTCGGTACGACCAGTCCGATGAAGAGCCGGTGAGTAGTGGAGACTCGTCCGTGCATTCCCCGCGCAGGAAGCCGAGGAGACGGCTTACGCGCAAAGAGAAAGGGAAGAAGAAGGTGTCGGATTCCGGCACGGAAAGGAACGAGTCAGACTGACACGAGTTCGACTCCGAGGGAACCGGTGACAGGTCTTTAAAGATGAAGACCGCGTCGACCGAGAAGGCCTCGACATCGGCTAATGTGAGATTACGCCGATCTACCCGCCAAAAGAACCCAGTTGTGCGGTTCGGATACAATGAGTACATGGCGCATCATTATGCGTACATGACCCGTGTAGCGGAAGTGCGTGAGCCAGAGAGCTACGCAGAAGCGGCTAAAGACGCGAATTGGCGTGCCGCGATGGAGGAAGAGATGCAAGAATTGGCAGAGAACGAGACCTGGGACTTGGTTGACGCACCGAAGGGTGTGAAGCCGATCGGGTGTAGGTGGGTGTACAAGGTCAAGTACAACACCGATGGCTTGGTCAACCAGTACAAGGCTCGGCTAGTGGCAAAGGGCTATGCGCAGAAACACGACATTGACTACGATGAGACGTTTGCGCCGGTCGCGAAAATGACGACCGTCTGTGTTTTGCTGGCAGTAGCTGCGGCGAAGGGGTGGCACCTACATCAAATGGATGTAAAGAATGCGTTCCTGCAAGGTGACCTTGAGGAACAAGTGTACATGGTACAACCCCCCGGATTTCACTCCGGAACAAACTCCTCGGCAGTATGCCGACTGAAGAAGTCCCTTTACGGACTGAAGCAAGCCCCGCGTGCCTGGAACGCAAAGATCACGCAACAACTGCGTCGGATGGGCTTCGTCACGTCAAAATCAGACTCTTCCCTGTTCATCCGGAAAGGTCGACTCGGACCGGTTAGTATTCTACTATATGTTGATGACTTGGTCATCACCGGCGCTGACCTAGGTGAAATCGACCGCGTGAAGCTCCAGCTTGCGGCATCGTTCGACATGAAGGATCTGGGGGACCTTCATTACTTCCTCGGGATCGAAGTGATCCGTACCCCCGAAGGCATATTGATCAGCCAACGTCATTACGTGCTGAGTATGCTCTTCAAATTCGGGATGGCCGACTGTAAGTCCGTCTCGACTCCTCTGGACAGAACCGTCAAGCTTCGTCCCGATACTGGAAAGGTATGCGACCTGACGAGGTTTCGACAAATTGTCGGAAGCCTCATATACTTGACCATCACCCGACCCGACCTCAGTTATCCGGTCGGGGTGATCAGTCAGTTCATGGCGCGACCTACCGAGGAGCACCTTCAGTGTGCGCAACGCATACTTCGGTATGTCAACGGCACTAAGGACCGGGGACTGCTATATCGGACCGGTGCGGCCGCGCAGTTAGTCGGCTACACCGATGCTGATTGGGTTGGCAACGCCGCCGATTGCCGATCCACGTCCGGATACGCGTTCTCCCTCGGGAGTGCCGCGATCGCGTGGAGCAGTAAGAAGTAGTCGACAGTTGCACTGTCGAGCACCGAAGTTGAGTACCGAGGAGCGGCTGTCGCGACATGCGAAGCCATATGGTTGAAGCGGCTACTTAAGGACCTGCAAGAGGAGGGGTCCGATCCGACGACGATCTACTGCGACAACCTCAGCAGCATCCAGCTCGCGAAAAACCCCGTTTTCCATGCACGGACCAAGCACATTGAGGTGCACTACCATTTCGTCCGTGAGCGTGTCCTTTCCGGTGAAGTCAAACTTCAGTACGTTGTCGTAGTGTATTTTGTACACTACGTGAAAAACGTATATAGTATTAGATTCAATAAAAAATGAAGAAATAGAAGAAAATAGCAAAATAAATGGAACATGCATAGGGCAAGATTCAAACCTTGCACCTCCATGTTAATAATGTAATGTCTTACCATTACACTAGCATTTCATTAGTGTTAAAGCATAGATGTCCCACATAGAAAGGTAAATTCACGCTAGGATAAACATTAGAAAAACGCATAACAAAAGAAAAAGCTACACATACACATCTAGCGTGCATGATAAAAAACGCACAAGTTAGAAAAAAGCATGATCACTTTAGATAAAGCATATAGTCTATCTATAGGAAAAGCATGGGGTCTATAGTTAGAGAAAAAGCATGGATTACTAAGACTTCCTCATCACTACATAAGGATGGGGAGCACAATGTAATTGTGTGTGAAAAATATTTGGAAACTAGATATGTTTCTAAAAAACACCAATTAATAAACTATACTCGTGGGATTCACGAGAATTCTATATCATTCTCTTTCAACCGAAGTTTATATTCTTATATTCATATTGATTAATCTAATACAATACACTCGTGGGATTCACGAGTTTGCTATAACTCTTTCTTACAACATATTTATATTCTTATTAGCCTTAAAACTCTCCTCTTCCTAGTCCAAAACCCCAGTGGTTCCCACCCGACTCACGCAAACGATCCGGAGCCGAAAGGCACGACACAGTTGGTGAACCCGACGTGAAGACGGGTGGCAAGGAGATGGAGAATCAACAAGAGGCGATGAACATGATGATGATAATGTTTGAGCGGATGCAACAAGAACAACGTGCGATGTCGGAGATGAAGGCGGCAGTAGAGCGGCTTCTGCGACGAAACGGGGAATTCAACGGTAAGGGTGTGTCACGCTACCTACGTGAATATAAGGCGGAGATGATGCAATATCGGATACCGGAAGGATTGCAAGTGATATCCTTTAGTCGGGTGGCCTCAGACGAACTACAAGAGAGAATCCACAAGATACAACAACAAAACTCGACATGGGAGTCCTTTGAAGAAGCTTTACGGGAGGCATATGACTATGAGAGATGGACAGGACGAGATCGACGAGAATTCGACGAATGGGTGGCGTCGGAGAAGACTCACCGAAGTGCAACGCAAGCGTTCCTAGAGTTCGAGCATCGTTTTGCTCGACTCTCGGAGCGGGAACGAAGATTGGTGGGAGGAGATAAAGTCTTAATGTTCGTAAGATCGATTGATCGGAAAGAAAGGATGGACATTGGGATCGAACTCGAAGATGATGACGGTGCGAACGGCCTTACCGAGGATTGGGCCAAAGTCGAAAGGGTATGCCGAAGACATGATGAAAGGAAGCTGAGAATCTCGTCAACAACGACATGGCCCATGAAGGATGGTCGATTGAGGAAAAACGATGAAGCCAATATGAAGGCCGAAATACAACATGATGGTACCATGGGAGAAAGAGTGGAACAAGACACCCACTCGTCTTGTGAAAGAACGATGGCGAAGGATAAGGCCGATAATTCAAGTGTAGAAGGAAATTTCGGGATACAAGTGCCCGAGACATCGGGTCAAAAAGGGGTAAGCATAATAGATGTTTGCACAATTGATGCAGATAAAGAGTGTGAAGCGGATGTGATTAAGGAGGTAGCCACAAAAGACGAAATCGAATCGGAGGTGGCTATGGACGAATCAATGGCGGATTGCCATATCGAGACTTCCCCACCACTGATTCCAGAGACTCCGGCGGTTGCGATCGAAAGGCAACGTGAGACCGAAGAGACGGAAGGTGGCGGAGAGAAAACAAATGTCGAAGCCGACGAATACGATGAAGAGATAGCCGAGAAGAATGCTAAGGGTGAAACTACGAAAGAAGGTAATACCGAGGATTCATGCCAACAATATCTAGAGACTTCGGCGGTTGTGTCCGAGAACCAACGTGAGACCGGAGAGACGGGAGATGGCGGTGAGGAAGGTAAAGTCGGAAGTCGGTTCGGATGGAAAATGATCCATCCGAAATTCCAATCTAAAAGAAAGTGCGACAATGCGGAGGTCGGGTCTACGACGGGAGAAGCGCGTAATACAGAGCACGCTCTACGGCGAATAAAGAAACGCGTGTTATGGCGAATAAAGAAGCACGCGCTACGGCGAGAAAAGAAGCATGCATTACAACCACACGAGGACCGAACAACGAGCACATATCGGAGGACCTACGTGGCGAACAACGGAAAGAAGTGCCGAAAGTCGAACCAAACAAGGCAGGTGAAAACGAAGAAAAGAAAGCAAATCCGGACGAAAAGAAAAGAAAAGAAACCGACCCGAAAGAGCACTGAATCGGTAAAAACCGATCAACCGAGTCCGGATCGACCGAATACAAATCGGAAAGGAAGCCGAACTAAACGAAAGACGATCCGACGAGACCGAATCGGAAGTAAGCTAATCCGACTAAACCGAAAATCCGAAAAGAAGTCGAGATTGATGAAGAAAAGAAAGAGGGCAAGAAAAGATACTACCGCGGATGACAAGGACCAAGCGGGCCATGCAAAAAGCGAACGAAGACTATGGTGGATCGGATGTCGACAATGGTTCGGGTGGAAAGAATGGATGTGCTCCAAATGGAGAGACAAAGTCAACATAACAAGAGAAGTCGAGGGTACTACGAGCCGGCAACGAAACCAATCGGGTAGAGACCGGACGGAGGAGACTAACAAACACCAACAACTTCGGCACATACCGGAGGATGTGCGGGTTTGGAGGGGGTGAGTGTCGTAGTGTATTTTGTACACTACGTGAAAAACGTATATAGTATTAGATTCAATAAAAAATGAAGAAATAGAAGAAAATAGCAAAATAAATGGAACATGCATAGGGCAAGATTCGAACCTTGCACCTCCATGTTAATAATGTAATGTCTTACCATTACACTAGCATTTCATTAGTGTTAAAGCATAGATGTCCCACATAGAAAGGTAAATTCACGCTAGGATAAACATTAGAAAAACGCATAACAAAAGAAAAAGCTACACATACACATCTAGCGTGCATGATAAAAAACGCACAAGTTAGAAAAAAGCATGATCACTTTAGATAAAGCATATAGTCTATCTATAGGAAAAGCATGGGGTCTATAGTTAGAGAAAAAGCATGGATTACTAAGACTTCCTCATCACTACATAAGGATGGGGAGCACAATGTAATTGTGTGTGAAAAATATTTGGAAACTAGATATGTTTCTAAAAAACACCAATTAATAAACTATACTCGTGGGATTCACGAGAATTCTATATCATTCTCTTTCAACCGAAGTTTATATTCTTATATTCATATTGATTAATCTAATACAATACACTCGTGGGATTCACGAGTTTGCTATAACTCTTTCTTACAACATATTTATATTCTTATTAGCCTTAAAACTCTCCTCTTCCTAGTCCAAAACCCCAGTGGTTCCCACCCGACTCACGCAAACGATCCGGAGCCGAAAGGCACGACAACGTGCCGACGGATCGGCAGACTGCCGACATCTTCACAAAGCCTCTTGGTTTGGACAAGTTGCGGCACTTCTCAGGTGCGCTCGGTTTGCGTCACCTTGACGTGCCGAACTTGAGGGGGAGAACAGTCCCGAACGACCAAGCAAGGCAGCAGGAAAGGAGCGGAGACCGCGACACCACCGAGTCGGTTGACTCGTCTGTCGAGTTCGACTTCGGATCGGCTGAAGAAGCCGAGGGCGGACCCACAGAAAAGTCCGAAAGTGGACAGAAGGGGAGCAGCCGAAGGAAAGAGCCGAAGCCAACCACGCATAGGGGAGATGACGCCATCGAGGGCGAGAATACCGAAGACGAGTTGGAGACAGCCAACTCGGACGAGAGCGAAAACCGATCAGAGGTAGCCGAGTCGGTTCGGATGTTTGATTCAGACACGCTGAATCAACCGAGGCCCAAGCGGAAGAAAAGGCAGTAGGAGAAACGTCAACACTGCAACAGCAGAAGAGCTGATAAGGGCCGCATGAGCAGACAAGCCGACCGGAAGGATCGAAGCGCGCAGAGTCGAACAGGTCGAGGAGCGCGAGTGAGGAGTGAAGCCAGGAGGAACCGGAGCTGTGAGCCCGAGGATCCCGAATAGCCTGGAGTTGAGCTTGAGGGGGAGTGTTGAGAGACAAGCTCAACATCGGCCGGATCGGCTGAAGAAGCCGAGGACCGGATCGGTTGGGACCGATCGGTTAGGCCGAGTGCGTAAACCGGGAGGTCGTTAGGAATGATATTCCGTGAGGAATATATTTGGGAGTTAGTGTAGGAGCTCTTGATGAGCATTGAAGTACTGTCAGTACTTCGGTCAGTCCTTTTACGACTTGTATAAAAGTGCTCACTAAGCACGTCTTATGTACAGACTGAGTATTATTGTTGAATATAGTTTTTTGTGTCTTCTCTCTCACTCTCTCTGTCTCTCCCGCATATACCGCTTAAGCTCAAGCTCTCCATTGAACCTGTTTTTCCTTCCTTCTGTTCGGTCTTCATACTTGCTTCCGCACGCTACTTTTTACAAAAGGGAAGGAGCACCTGGTGTACTGGTTGAAGAAGAGCCTCTACGGTTTGAAGCAGGCTCCCCTACAATGGTACCGGAAGTTTGACTCCTTCATGATGGATCAAGGATACCACAAGACGCAGGCCGATTACTGCATGTTTGTGAAGAAGTTTGAAGGTGGAGACTTCTTGATATTCCTCCTGTACATGGATGACATGTTGATCGTTGGACGAGACCAAGTCAAGATACGAACGCTGAAGAAGGCTCTGAACTGGACCTTCTCAATGAAAGACTTGGGTCCGGCAAGATAGGTACTAGGGATGCATATCATCCGGGACCGGTCAAAGAAGCAATTGTGGCTGTCATAGGAGAAGTATGTGACAAAGGTGCTTCAATGGTTCAACGGATCGACACTCCCGGCAAACTATAGGTTATCCGGTAAGCAAATCCAAAAGACGAAGACAGAGAAGGCAGATATGATGAAGATACCATATGACTCTACCGTCAGGAGCTTAATGTACGCAATGGTGTGTACCCGATTGGATATCGGATACGTAGTCGGAGTGCTGAGCCAGTTTATGAGCTATCTTGGCAAGGAGCACTGGAATGCGGTAAAATGGATACTCTGATACTTGAAAGGCACCTCAAGTATGTGTCTCAGATTCGGCTCCGGTAAACCCAAAGTTGACGGTTTCACCGATTCGGATATGTCGGCTGATGTGGATACCAACCGGTCAACATCAGGATATGTTATGACATATGTAGGGGGAGTGGTTTCGTGGCAGTCGAGGTTGCAGAAGAGGCGGAGTACATGGCAGCTGTGGAAGCCGGCAAGGAAATACTGTGGATGAAGGACTTGATCGGAGAGCTAGGGATCCAACAAGAGGAATACCGGCTCTACTGCGACAGTCAGAGTGCCATCCACCTTGCAAAGAACACTGTCTATCATTCCAGGACAAAGCACATCCATCGCAGGTACCACTGGATTTGGGAGCGAGTGGAAGATCGAGAGTTTGTGTTGACGAAGATCCACACGGAGGAGAATGGGTCAGATCTGCTGACCAAGGTGCTGACGTCCGACAAGCTGGACACATGCCGGAAGTGAATTGCACTAACCAGACATCCCATGCCGGAGTGAAGGGGGAGTTTGTTAGGATTTCGGTCCCTCCGGATGGGATATGAGTACCTGGCAATGAAGGCTCGGTGAGAATCAGATGTTGCAGGCCCGGTGAGAACCTCTCATCGGATGAAGGGACATATATGTAAATATGTTCCAGGGTGCCCACTGGGGCTATATTTGTAAATAGCCCGAAAGTCATATTAGTATAAATATGACCTAGGGCAAACAATGTGTGTTGTTATTAGTTGTATAGAGTTATTGGTTTTTCCCTCTCAAGGTTTTCCACGTTAACATACTGTGTACCCTCTCTCATATTGTCTGTGTGTACGTGTATTCACCTCCATTCCTATTCTCGGTGTTCGATTCGAAACGACACGATCTGAGACTCGGTTGTGGCCGAGTAATATTCTGCATATTGAGCGTCACGAAGTTTGGTGTTCGAAAAGTATCGCAGTGTTCGATTTAATCGAACTGATTCTCCATTACGCCCATGTGTTGCCTAAGAGATCGAAATTGATCTACTAAAAGACACTTGGTCAAGGCGTCTACGACATTATTAGCTATAGGTATCTTCTCAATGCCGATTTTCCCTGAGATGACGCAGTCCCAGACGAAATGATATCGAATGTCGATATGCTTGGAGCCTTTGTGATGAACCGGATTTTTCAACAAAGAGACAACACCATGGCTGTCGCTATAAACAATCGGAGTCGAGCCAATTTCGGCTTGTCGAAACATGCAAGCTAGCCGACCAAGCCATACGACCTCTTTTGTCGCATCAAATGCGGCTACATATTCGGCCTCGGTCGTTGATGTAGTACTGCACCCCTGAAGTTTCAATTTCCACGAGATGACTCCATTACCAAATGTTGAGAGACAAGCTCAACATTCGGTGCGAAGTACGCAATGTAACCCAGTGCGTAGATTGGGTGCGTAAAATAGTACGCACAACCTGGCTGTATCGGTCCGTAAACCGAAAGGCCGCGAGAGAGATATTCCTCGTAAGGAATAATTTTGGGAGTAAGTGTAGTGGCTCATTTATGAGCGTCAAGTACTGTCAATACTTGTGTCAGCCGGATTGTCAGGGCTTGTATATAAGGTGCTCACTGAGCAGAAGTATGTACAGAACTAAGGGTCATTATTTTGAAATAGAACTGTGTTGTCTGCTCTCTCTGTCTCTGTCTCTCCCTCTCCCTCTCCATCTATATGTTTTCTGTGTTTTACCAAACTGTCTTATTCCTCTGAACTGTGTACTCCGTGTTTACGCACAGGCTTCCACACAACGTATTCTTTTACATGGTATCAGAGCGTGAGGGTTGAAGTCCTCTGCAGCCGACAAGAAAAGTTTGTGATGAAACAGAGTTGAAGTTGTTCGCCTTCGGAGAAGAAAAAGACAGTACTATGGACAGAGGAATGGGAAGCTCACTTTCGACTGAAAAGCTTGACAGAAGCAACTACGCATCTTGGTTTTACAAGATGCACCAGTACCTGCTTGGCCATGGCTACTGGAGTTATGTCGAAGGAGAAAACGATGTGGCACTTGACTCGACACACAGAGACTATCCGGCTTGGGAACAAGCGGAAGCAGAGTGTTGTACTGCTTTGTGTCCTGTGTGAGCAATAAGCTTTCGAGCTATATTCGGGATGCCAATACTCCGAAGGACGTGTGGGAGAATCTCAAAAAGATTTTCGCCGCCAACACAATGGCTAGGAAGCTGCAGCTCAGAGAGGAGCTCAGCAATGTACAACAAAGAGATATGTCAGTGGCTGATTACACCACCAAGATCAAAGAAATCTGTGACTCTCTCGCCTCCGTCAACGTGAACGTTGAGGAAGATGAAATGGTGCAGGTTTGTCTTGGTGGCTTGGCGTCAAAGTTCGGACCTTTCTGAATGACAGTCTGCACGAGGGAGATTACGCCTTCGTTTTTCGAGCTTCAGTCAATGTTTCTCGTAGAAGAAAACCACGCGGGTGCGTCGACGAGTGTGCACGCCGATGACAAGTACAACATAATCGAGATGACGGAAGCAATTCTGAACCATCCGCAAGCAAGGGGAGTCATGGCGGCGCTAGAAGACGACAAGAGAAGACCACGCCGGATTGCTGGTACTGTGGCAAGAAAGGCCACAAGGAGAGCGAGTGCTGGAAAAAGCAAGCCGATTCGGACAAAGCCGGATCGAGCCGAAGAGACGCAGAGAGGTGTCAGAGGTGTCAGTGAGGCTGAAATGCCTCCACATGATGAGGACATCGGAGCTCTGATAGAGAGTCCGATCTCATTTCGGCTAAGCGGGCCGAATGAGGGGTTGGGCCGAGATGACCAACCAGATGATGCGACGACGAGTAGTGGAGACTCGGTTGTGCATTCCCCTTGCAGGAAGCCGAGGAGACGACTTACGTGCAAGGAAAAAGGCAAGAAGAAAATGCCGGAATACGACTTCGGCAGCGCCGAGTCAGATCGGAGCGAGTCTGACTATGGGCAAACTGAAAAGGAACCTCTACGGAAGAGGTCGACGGTAGCCGAAAAGGTCACCAAATCAGGTAATCACGAATTATGCCGATCTACCCGCTAGAAGAACCCCGTAAAGAGGTACGGGTATAATGAGTACATGGCGCACCATTATGCGTACATGACGCGAGTGACGGAAGTGCGTGAGCCGGAGAGTTACGCAGAAGCGGCGAAAGACGTGAACTGACGTGCCACAATGGAGGAAGAGATGCGCACATTATCGGAGAATGGTGTTACCCCGTTGCTTGTCAATGCACATGAATCATCCCATCGTGGTCGCCAAAATAGTGTTGGGATTACGGTCCCTTCGGATGGGATGGTCGGATGTCGGAGATGAATGCCGACAAGCCCGGTTTTGGTTTCGGAACCGGATGATGAAGACCCCGACTTCGGAGCCGGATGACGAATGTACCCGGAGAGCGATCCGAATACAGGGACATATCCGTGAATATGTCTGCTATGGGCCCCTGAGGCTATAGTTGTAAATAGCCCCAAAGTCATATATGTATAAATATGACTTAGGGCAAACTGTTTTGTTGTTGCTTATCATTTTTCTGTTTTTCCACTCAAGAGGAGTGAAGAGGGAGCAGCCGTGAGACAGAGTGAGAGATAGAGCGCGAGAGAGGAAGAGGACGACGCCTCTGTGTATTTCCGCCGCCTGTGGCGAGGACAGCGAGCTCAAGGTCGTCGCCTTGGAGCTCGTCATTGTATACTTCTCTTGTATAGTGTTGTTTGGAGTCTTGTACTCCCGTGGTTTTTCCCATCTAGGGTTTTCCACGTTAATCCCTGTGTACTCGTGTGTTTCTCTCTTTTGGTTTCTATTTTCTGCTGCATTGATCCGCGATTACTCGGTTGTGGCCGAGTGAAGAAGGTGAATCGAAGCATCGATTCCCAACAAACTGGTATCAGAGCAAACTGCTGCAGAAAATGGAAGGCGGCGGCAGCGGGCAGCCGGGGATGATGGTGCTGAATGCGCAGAATTACGCCGACTGGAAGATCAAGATGGAGGATCTTCTGATTGTTCGGGACCTGTACGAACCGATTGACAGGTCGGAAATACCGAAAGGGGTACTTGAGTCGGAGTGGAAGCTCCTGAACCGGAAAGCCGTAGCGACGATCCGACAATATGTCGATGTAAGCGTCCTACAACATGTGGCAAACGACACCAACGCATATGAGATGTGGAAGAAGCTGTCGGGCCTCTACGAGAGGAAGAATGCGTTGAACCGGACCTCCCTGATGAGGAAGATAGTGAATCTCAAGTACCGGGACAGCGAGAGTATGGTGGAACACGTAAGCACGTTCATGGGATTCGTGAATCAGCTTGCGGCGATCAAGTTCCCGTTGGAGGATGCAATGCAAGCCATCATCCTGATGTGTACATTGCCGGAAAGCTGGGAGAACTTGGTGGTGACTCTCAGCACCTCCTGCACAGAAGATAACTTGTCCTTGCAAACGGTAAAGACAAGTATTTTGAACGAAGAAGCGCGTCGGAGAGATAAAGAACCGGCCTCCGACTCGAAGGCGCTGCTTACCGAATCGGATCGGGGAAGGCAATGGAACCGGAGTCCGCAAAGACGGGAGAAGTCTGGGACCCGGTCGCAGTCAAGAGGAAGGCCCACATGCTTCCACTGTGGGAAGCCGGGGCACTTCCGAAAGAATTGTCGGCATTACCGAAAAGACAACGGAGCCGACGACACCGATTCGAAGAAGTCACCGGAGAGAAACGGTGCATACCGGGGAGCCACGGACCGGAGAGGTTCGGATCGGCGAGGGTAGGACCGGAAAGGAACAATGGCACTCGCGGCAAGTGAGGAAGAAATCATGCTCATCACCGAAGAAAGTGAAGTAAACATTGCCGGCGATGAGACGACCTGGGTGGTCGATTCCGGAGCATCGTTCCACCTGACCCCGGAGAGAAGATACTTCTCTTCCTACACAGCCGGTGAGCATGGCTGTGTTCGGATGGGAAATGAAGGCACGTGCCGGATTGCCGGCATCGGAGACGTGTGGTTGACAACCCCGACCGGATGCAAAATGCTGCTGAAGGATGTCCGACACGTTCCGGAGGTTAGATTGAACCTGATTTCGGCCGGGAGGCTAGACGATGAAGGCTACACAGGTAGCATCCGGAACGGCGTAATGAAGTTCAGCAAGGGGAGCCTGATAGTGGCTCGGGCCCGGAAAGTCAACACACTGTACCTGATGAATGCCTGGTTATGTCCGGAAGAGCTGAATGTGGCAACCGACACTGCCGGTGAGCTGTGGCACAAAAGACTGTGCCACATGAGTGAGAAGGGGATGAAGAGGCTTGCAGAAGACAACCTTATTCCAGTGAAACATGTGCACCTGGAGAAGTGCACCGATTGCCTGGCCGGTAAACAGAACCGAACCTCCTTCCACTCAAGGCCACCGACGAGACGTAGCGCACCATTGGAGTTGGTGCACACTGATGTGTGTCAGGTAGAAACGAAGTCACATGGCGGAGCCCAGTACTTCGTAACATTCATTGATGATCACAGCCGGAAGCTGTGGACGGCACCGTTGAAGACAAAGGACCAAGTGTTGTGCGTCTTCAAAGAACTCCACGCGAGAGTGGAAAGGGAATCCGGCAAGAAGCTGAAAGCGATACGAGCGGATAACGGAGGGGAATACCGGGGGCAGTTCCAGGAGTACTGTCGCTCGAAGGGAATCCGACTCGAGTTTACTGTGCCGAAGACACCGGAACTGAACGGGCTGGCCGAGAGGATGAACCGGACCATAATGGAGAGGGTCCGGAGTATGCTGGCGCATGCGAAATTACCCAAGGGGTTTTGGGCTGAGGCAATGTCGATGGCGACATACGTGATAAACAGATCACCCTCAGTACCTTTGGACGGAGACACGCCGCAGAAAGTGTGGACCGGTAAGAAAGTGTCCTACCGGCATCTGAAGGTGTTCGGGTGTCTCGCATACGTGCATGTGGCAAAGGACCGGAGAGGAAAGCTAGATCCAAAGACCCGGCCATGCATATTCCTCGGTTACGGCGATGACGAGTTCGGCTACCGAGTATGGGACCCGGTCGACAAGAAGATATTCAGGAGTCGAGACATCATCTTCATGGAGGACAAGACACTCGCCGACTGGGAGTCGGAGAAGAAGGTAAATAGCTCCAAGTCGACCGGTGAGGATCCACTCTACAAGGAGCAGTCCCGACCGGCAAGGGACCGGTAGGCCTCGAGGATCCGGCCGAAGACGGTGAAGAAACAGAACCGGCCGAAGAAGATGAAAACGATACCGGAACCGGCCCCGATCCCGAAATGGATTCGGATGAAGAAGAATCGGAAGAACCGGTTACCGAAGCTCCGGAACGGAGATATCCTCTAAGAGAGAGAAGGGCCCCCCGGAGATTTCCGGAACCAGAGCACGTGCTGCTAACCGACGAGGGGGAGCCGGAGAGCTTTGAAGAAGCAAAACATGACACCCAGAGCCGCAGGTGGTTGAGTGCCATGCAGGACGAAATGGATTCCCTGCATGAGAACCACACATATGAACTTGTGGAGTTGCCGAAAGGAAAGCGGGCACTTCGAAACAAGTGGGTGTTCAAGCTGAAACCGGGAGATGCCGGAAACCCCCCGAGATACAAAGCCAGGATCGTGGTGAAGGGGTTCCAGCAGAAGAAGGGCGTCGACTTCGACGAGATATTTGCCCCGGTAGTGAAGATGACCTCCATCCGGACGGTGCTGAGCATAGCGGCAAGCATGGACCTCGAGGTAGAACAGATGGACGTGAAGACGGCATTCCTTCACGGTGACCTCGATGAAGAGATCTACATGCAGCAACCAGAAGGATTCGAGAAGAAAGGGAAGGAGCACCTGGTATGCCGGTTGAAGAAGAGCCTTTACGGACTGAAGCAGGCTCCCCGGCAATGGTACCGGAAGTTCGACTCCTTCATGACCGACGAAGGGTACCTCAAAACGCAGTCCGACCACTGCGTGTTTGTGAAGAAGTTTGAAGGAGGACACTCTCTAATACTCCTCCTGTACGTGGACGACATGTTGATCGTCGGACGGGACCAGGTCAAGATCCGGATGCTGAAGAAGGCTCTTCACCGAACCTTCTCAATGAAGGACCTGGGTCCGGCGAGACAAATACTAGGGATGCACATCATCCGGGACCGGAGCAAGAAGCAGTTGTGGCTGTCACAGGAGAAGTACGTGACGAAGGTGCTTCACCGGTTCAACATGTCGGAAGCAAGACCGGTCGGATCGACCCTCCCGGCAAACTGCAAGCTGTCCAGCAAGCAAAGTCCCAAGACAAAGGCTGAGAAGGAGGATATGATGAAAGTGCCGTATGCCTCAGCCGTCGGGAGCTTGATGTACGCCATGGTGTGTACGAGACCGGACATAGGATATGCAGTCGGAGTGGTGAGCCGGTACATGAGCAATCCCGGCAAAGAGCATTGGAACGCGGCCAAGTGGATACTTCGATACCTGAAGGGCACGGCAAACGTGTGCCTCCGATTCGGCTCCGGTAAACCCGAACTCGACGGTTTCACCGATTCGGATATGTCGGCTGATGCAGATACCAGCCGGTCCACATCAGGGTATGTGATGACGTATGCAGGGGGAGCTGTTTCGTGGCAGTCGAGGCTGCAGAAGACGGTTGCGTTGTCAACCACGGAGGCAGAGTACATGGCGGCTGTTGAAGCCGGCAAGGAAATAATATGGATGAAGGACTTCATTAGAGAGCTCGGTATCCGGCAGGAGGAGTACCGACTCTACTGCGACAGTCAGAGTGCAATCCACCTTGCGAAGAATGCGGCCTATCACTCCCGGACGAAGCACATCCAGCGAAGATATCACTGGATCCGGGAAAGGATAGAAGACAAGGAGTTCGTGCTGACAAAGATCCACACGGACGAGAACGGATCGGATATGCTGACCAAGGTGCTCACACCCGACAAGCTGGAAGCATGCCGGAAGAGGATCGGATTGGAAAGACATCTCATGCCGAAGTGAAGGGGGAGTTTGTTGGGATTACGGTCCCTTCGGATGGGATGGTCGGATGTCGGAGATGAATGCCGACAAGCCCGGTTTCGGTTTCGGAACCGGATGATGAAGACCCCGACTTCGGAGCCGGATGACGAATGTACCCGGAGAGCGATCCGAATACAGGGACATATCCGTGAATATGTCTGCTATGGGCCCCTGAGGCTATAGTTGTAAATAGCCCCAAAGTCATATATGTATAAATATGACTTAGGGCAAACTGTTTTGTTGTTGCTTATCATTTTTCTGTTTTTCCACTCAAGAGGAGTGAAGAGGGAGCAGCCGTGAGACAGAGTGAGAGATAGAGCGCGAGAGAGGAAGAGGACGACGCCTCTGTGTATTTCCGCCGCCTGTGGCGAGGACAGCGAGCTCAAGGTCGTCGCCTTGGAGCTCGTCATTGTATACTTCTCTTGTATAGTGTTGTTTGGAGTCTTGTACTCCCGTGGTTTTTCCCATCTAGGGTTTTCCACGTTAATCCCTGTGTACTCGTGTGTTTCTCTCTTTTGGTTTCTATTTTCTGCTGCATTGATCCGCGATTACTCGGTTGTGGCCGAGTGAAGAAGGTGAATCGAAGCATCGATTCCCAACAAATAGTTTGTCTGCCTGGCCGGACTAGCCTCAACACAGGTGTCTATCCGACACTTCTCCAAAGGGGTGGTAAGGATTGGACGCTAGGTTACACGTGTAAGATGATTACAATTAAGAACAGACGGTAAAACAATACAAAGACACAGATAAACACGCAATAATTACTTTTGTATTACTTACACCCCTATGTATCTACCCCCTCTTGTACTATTTAACCCCCTATGGGGGATGAATGAAAGATGAATGAATCATTTCTCTCTATCTATCTCTCTTTTCATCTCTCTCTCTCTCTCTCTCTCTCTCCCCCTCAACGTTGAATCCCCTTGGGAGGGGGGTGGAGCCATTCTAGGCACCACCCCCCCACCCCGCAATGCTTGTCAATGCACATGATCTCTCTCACCATCATACTCTTCATCATCTTTGCTATTTCACCATGTCTATCTTCGTCATCGTTAACCATCATCATCCTTAACCCTAACCCTAACTCTAAAACCTACAACACCTTTTGGCGACCACAACGGCGGACCCCCTTTGATGAAGAAGTCCAAGAAGTACAGATGGAGGAATGCATGAATGGCAACAATGGTTGTGCGAGGTTGCGATTAGTGTCAATGTGCGGGTTTCCGATGCGGTTAGCGACAATGTGCGTGTTTTTGAAAGCGTGGTGCAAGATGCACGGCTGTACAAACTGCGATGCAGTGGGAACCGGTGCCAGCACGACTGGAAAGAGAAGCCCACCAGGAGACTGCAGAGAAAGTCGCAGTGTGTGGAGCGGAGACCGGCAGGATGTGCTGAGAATGCACAAGAGGTGGTTCTAAAAGTAGCAACACAGAGAGAGTCGGAACCAGAATCGGAACCAGAACCGGAGCCGGTTAACACCGAAGGGCCGAAGAAGACGGAGGAGATGCAGATGCAAACCAGACATCAACCAATAGTGCTCGAAAGATACGGACGGATGCACTAGACAAAGGTGACCAAAAAGACACAAGACACAATAGGATGGGTCAAATGGGCCGAACAGGCGACCACACAGACGGACAGACCAGACACACGATTGGAAGACAGTGGGACGACGGCCGGACAGAGCCGAAGAGCGATAGAGACGATTTCCGAAATGCACAGCCACGACAATGGCAACAGCCAAATGATGGGACATGGACACCGAAAAGCAACGGAGCCGGCGATGAGGACAGAGCCGCCGAAAAGCGAAGGAGACGATGACAACGATGAATAGCAATTCAAGCGGTCGGATAGGCCGGAGAGTGACCATACATGAGCAATCGGAGCGGCCCGAGAAACGACTGGACAACAACCAGAACAGCGACACCGCCGAAAAGCGACAAGAATGGCCGGAGAACCGACGGCCAGAACGGCGATGACGTTGAAACGACGGGCCGGACAGACAATAACGGCCGAATTTGACTGACTGACCGGACGGAGTCGGAGACACAGACAAACAGCCGAGAACGGACGGGCCGAACAGCAACGATTGGAGCGGCAGGATGATGCGGTAGCAGGTGTAAGGACCGGAAAGAGACGGACCACCACGGTTGGGCAACGGAAATGACGGCGGCAGCACAAAGAAGGAGATGACGTGCAAGCAAAGGGAGAGTGACGGTCGTGTTTCCTCCCTACCCCGAAACACCAAAATAGAACAAGAAGAAGTGGAAGAAACAAAGGAAGAAAGAGAGAAGATTTGCAGAAGACATCAAACAAGAAGAACTCGCAAAGAAAGAAAGAAGAGAAACGATGGAACAAAGAGGAAAGAGAAGCACCATTAGCAGTGGAAGAACAGAGAAAAGGAAATGAAAGACAAGAAGAACAGAAGATGCAACGGTTAACACCAAGAAGAAGGAAGCACGCAAGAGTAGAAGACTAGAGAAGACGCAAAATGTAAGGGGAAAAAAAAAAAAATGTAAGAAAATGAGAAGAAGACAAACAGAAAAATGGAAAAAATGACCTAAAAGTAAAAGTGAAATTATAGATGAAACCGAAAAACAAGAGAGAGGAAAAAAGAGAAGAGAGGGGCATTTGTGAGATTTTAAAAACTTGAGGTTAGCAAATGAAATTTCAAAACCGTGAGGGTACGGAATGAAATTTTAGAAATTTGAGGGTATAATACATCATTTTAAAAACTCATCAACTTGAATGAAATCAATGTAATTGAATCACGATAACTCACAAAATAGAAAGAAGAACACACATACACACAATGTTATTTTAGACCCATGACGAAGTTCGTAAGCCGACAGAACGAGAATGTTGTGTCGCGGAAAGATTTGCTGACCGACAAAGATGTTCGAGTCAAGCACTCCGATCGAGGGAGTCGATCGTTGAAAGGACCGATGGAAGTTCCGGTCGAAGAAATATCATCATCAAGGCATGTGGGATCGACGTGCAAGGCACTCTCCCACGGGCGTGCCATATTGTGTTACCCCGTACGAGATTTATGGAGAGTCAATGTGATGAGCGAGGGTCGAATGTTATCATGATGTTGTTGTGTATGTGTAGGGGACATAAATGTAATTGTGAGTCTATACGTATGTGAACACATGCACACGTGTGTGCATGTGGATGGATACGAGGAGGTGCGAGTGAGTGTCCAGTATGAATGCTCGAGGGGGCTTACACCCCTATGTATCTACCCCCTCTTGTACTATTTAACCCCCTATGGGGAATGAATGAAAGATGAATGAATCATTTCTCTCTATCTATCTCTCTTTTCATCTCTCTCTCTCTCTCTCTCTCTCTCCCCCTCAACGTTGAATCCCCTTGGGAGGGGGGTGGAGCCATTCTAGGCACCACCCCCCCACCCCGCAATGCTTGTCAATGCACATGATCTCTCTCACCATCATACTCTTCATCATCTTTGCTATTTCACCATGTCTATCTTCGTCATCGTTAACCATCATCATCCTTAACCCTAACCCTAACTCTAAAACCTACAACAAATGGAACCTGGGACATGGTTGACGCACCGAAAGGTGTGAAGCCAATCGGATGTAAGTGGGTATACAATGTTAAGTACAACACCGACAACTCGGTCAACCGATACAAGGCCAGGTTGGTAGCGAAAGGCTACGCACAGAAGCACGACGTGGACTATCATGAGCTTGGAACGCAAAGATTACGCAACAGTTGTGTAGGATGGGGTTTGCGCCGTCGAAATCAGACTCTTCTCTATTTGTTCGGCAAGGACAATATGGACCGGTCAGTTTGCTCTTGTACGTTGATGATTTAGTCATCGCCGGTGCCGACCTTGACGAAATCCGCTGCGTGAAGTCTCGGCTTGCGGCATTGTTTGAAATGATGGATCTCGGGGACCTTCATTACTTCCTCGGGATCGAAGTGATCCGTACCCCCGAAGGCATATTGATCAGCCAACGTCATTATGCGCTGAATATGCTCTTCAAGTTCGGGATGACAAACTGTAAGCCCATCTCGACCCCTCTGGATAGAAACCCGAAGCTTCGCCCAGATTCAGGCAAGGCGTGTGACCCGACACGGTTCTTACAGATTGTTGGAAGCCTCATCTATTTGACTATTACTCGGCCGGACCTCAGTTACCCGGTTGGCATGATCAGTCAATTCATGTCGCAGCCTACGGCCGAACACTTTCAGTGCGTGCAACGGATACTTCGATATGTAAGCGGCACGAAAGACATGACGTTGCTATATCGAGCTGGAGTAGCCGAACAGTTAGTCGACTACTCGGATGCCGATTGGGCCGGAAATGACCACGATCGTCGATCCACATCTGGATACACATTCTCATTAGGAAGTGTGGCGATTACGTGGAGCAGCAAGAAGCAGCCGACAGTAGCATTGTTGAGCACGGAGGCCGAATATCGAGGGGCGATTGTCGTTACGTGCGAAGTCATTTGGTTGAAACGGATATTACGGGATCTGTAGGTAGAGGTGTTTGATCCGACGATGATCCATTGCGACCACCTTAGCAATATTCACCTTGCAAAGAACCCAGTGTTCCACGCCTGGACCAAGCACATTGTGGTGCATTACCATTTTGTCCGCGAGCGGGTCCTTTGAGGTGAAGTCGAACTAGCGTATGTTCTGACAGATCGGCAAGTTGCTGACATCTTGACAAGTCTCGACAAGTTACAACATTTCTCCGGTGAGCTAGGGTTGCGTCACCTCGACACACCGAACTTGAGGGGGAGAAAGGAAGAATAGGGACAAGAGCGTGAAAGGAGCGGAGGTAAGCATCACGCCGGAAGTGACCGTGATGAGGAATCAGATGAGGAATTCATTTTCGAATCGGCTGAAGAAGCCGAAGGAAGAAGCAAGGGCCGCAATCATAGGAAAGAGCTGAAGTCAGCCAAGCATGGGGGAGATGAAGCCATCAAGGGTGAAAATACTGAAGACGAGTTGGAGACAACCAACTCGGACGAAAACGAAAATCAATCGGAGGAAGCCGAGTCGGTTCGGATGTTTGTTTCGGATACGTTGAATCAACTGAAGGCCATGTAGAGAAAAGGGCTGCGGAGGACTTGCCGAGACCGCGACAACAAGGGTGTTGAGAAGGGCCGAACGAGCAGACAAGCCGCCTAGAAGGGTCGAAGCGCGTGGAATCGAACGGGTCGAAGAGCGCGAGCGAGCCGTGAAGCCAGAAGGAACCAGAGCGTAGATCCGGAAGAGCAGACGGAACCTCAAGTTGAGCTTGAGGGGGAGTGTTGAGAGACAAGCTCAACATTCGGTGCGAAGTACGCAGCGTAACCCAGTGCGTAGACTGGGTGCGTAAAATAGTATGCACAACCTCGTCGTATCGGTGCGTAAATCGAAAGGCAGTTAGAGAGATATTCCTCGTAAGGAATAATTTTGGGAGTAAGTGTAGCGGCTCATTTATGAGCGTCAAGTACTGTCAGTACTTGTGTCAGCCCGATTGTCAGGGCTTGTATATACGGTGCTCAATGAGCACGAAGTATGTACAGAACTGAGTGTCATTATTTTGAAATAGAACTGTGTTGTCTGCTCTCTCTGTCTCTCCCTCTCCATCTCCAAATTGTCTTATTCTTCCGAACTGTGTACTCTGCGTTTACGCACAATCTTCCGCACAACATATTCATTTACACCAAATTTGAAGCAATACCCGGTTGTCGATTTACGGCTGTCAATGCAACCCACAAAGTCAGAGTTAGTGGATCCGACCACGCTTGAGATGTTGTTCGGGCCGAATATAATACAAAGGTCTTTTGTGCCCACTAGATATCTGAACACATGCTTGATTGCGTTCGAGTGCGATCGGTCGGGATTATGCATAAATCTCCTGATGACTTCAACGACATGAGCGATATTAGGCCGTGTTGCGACCATCATGTACATTAGGGAGCCAACTGCCGGTGCATACGGTACCGAATTCATAATTTCCCCCTCCGGACCGGATGTTGTGCAATCTCGTCGAGAGAGTCGAGTACTAATAGGGAGTGGGGTAGAGGTAGATTTAGCTGATACCATCTTGAAGCGTTCAAGGACACGTCCAATGTAGTCAGATTGGGACAGAAATAGTTGTCTTCGATTACGATACCGACTTATTTTCTTACTGAGAATGTGTCATGCAGGACCGAAGTCCTTCATGGCAAACTTCAACCGCAGTTGCCGAATGAGTTCGGCTAGTTCGGCTGCATGGCATTTAGAAATTAGATGATGAGGAAGATGGGTGATCCATCTCGAGCTGTTTTCCTGAAGAGATAGTGGTCCTCATTGCTCTTTGAGAAGCCGATCGATTTGATGAAGTCGTCAAACTTCTTATACCACTGTCGCGGCACCTGTTTCAGGCCGTAAAGACTCTTCTTGAGTCGGCATACTAGATGTTCTTGGTCGGATGCCACAAAACCTTTCGGTTGCTCCATATAAATTTCCTCCTGAAGATCACCATGGAGGAAAGCTGTTTTTACATCTAGCCGAATCGGCTCCAAATTTTCAGCTGCCACTATGCCGAGCATAAAGCGAAGGGTTGTCAGTTTCACCACTGGTGAAAAGATTTCGTCGAAATTGACGCTGTATTCCTGTCGAAAACCCTTTGCTACTAGTCTGGCTTTGAATTTTGGGTTAGCAGAATCAGACGTCTCTTTAATTCAATAGACCCACTTGCACGAAAGAGCACGTTGATTTTTTGGTAATTTGACCAAGTCCCAAGTCTTGTTTGCTTGAATGGAGTTCATTTCGAACTTCGATCGGCTTTTCGACCAATTGATTCATAGCTAACTCATTGAACACTATGTCCGAACTTGGAATGATTTGTCTGTGTTCGGGGTCCCAGAGTCGATATCCCATTTTGCTATCTAATCCATAACCAAGGAAAATACATTTCTTGGACCGTGCTGCAAGTTTGCGGCGATCATCTTTCGGGATGAGGGCATATGCCTCACATCCGAAAATCCTCAGCTTGTCGTAATTCGGTTTGCTGCCGGTCCATAATTCCTGAGGTATCTGAAGTCCTAGAGGGCTACTCGGCTAAGGGCGACATATTTCTGGTTGTGTATTGCCGAAATTGGGATCGATGGGGAGTCACATGAAAGGACACACCCGAATCTAAGAGCCATGTGCTCAATTCTTCAGTCGTGGGCAAAATTTCTGACCTGACTAGATTTTCAATTGATAGTATGTTCGGGTCATTTGATAATACTTCGGCTGAAGAGCCGATGTAGTTGATCGCCTCATGCCGGCCACTCTTCTAATCGGCTCGCTTAGCCTTGTCATTTTTGGTCTTGAGTGCACGACAATCGACTTTGATGTGTCCGGGTTTCTTGCAGTAATTGCATACTCGATTATCCCGTGACTGGCTCTGCCTTCGCTGATTGTTCGACTGCCATGAAGGGTCCCTTCCACGGCTATTCGATTGGTCAGTCAAACCTTGTACTACGTAAGCGTCATTGGCCGAATCATTCGCAAACGATTTTCTCCAAGCTGCCTTGGTAAGAATGGCGCTTGTAATTGATGAGTACTTTATGGTCGTGGTTGATGCATTGCACACGGTTGTGACGAAGGTCTCCCACGATGGAGGGAGACTACTCATAAGCAGCATCGTTTATAGTTCATCCTCAATGATCGTCCCCTGAGCTGCAATTTGGGAGCTAAGACTTTCGTACTCGTTTAGGTGTGCCTGGACTGAATCAGATTCCTTCATTGGAAGATTGTAGAGACGTCGAATCAAGAGTATCTTCGTGGCGGCGACTTTCTTTTCATAAGTATCCGATAGCGTCTTCCATAATTGGAAGACTGTCGAACATGATTGTACCGTGAAGTATACGAACTCTGATAGGTGCATCCGAATAGTGGCGTGAACGATTTTGTCCAGCTTCTGTCACTCAATTGGTTTGTATCCTTCTGGAGGGTCTTCGTTCTCAATTGGGTCAATTTGCCCCTTGACTATTAGATAGTCTTGCATCTTCTCCTTCCAGAAGTTGAAGTTTGATCTGTCGAACTTTCGTAGACTCATCTCTGACGAGCCGGATGTTGAAGCCATCTGTGTTGGTAAAGTGGACTTTGTCTGGAGTTACCTACGAACTGTGGTTGCGTGCAACAACTTAGCCCACTTGATGTTGTTCTAGTTAGTCGAGTTGAACCCGGATTTGATGATTCAATATTTCTAAAGTTTCCCAACACGAATTCTATGCAGTACTCCAGGCTGACCCTGTTTCGGTTGACTTCAACAATGAGAGGGATGGAGCCTACTGGTCCTCCCGAATGTCGTCCAGTTGAATGAAACATGGGTTGGGGTTGTCCCTGGAGTCGTGTTTGCTTTAGGTGACTATGACAAGTACAAGAATAGCATTAGTTGACCTATTCGATTTCCACCTAGTCGATTGAAGCAATGATTTAGCCTAGTCAAGATAGAAATCTCACTTTGAGAGGTTACAACCACGAATCGAGTGTGATCTAGAACAATGGAGTGTAGACTTCGTCATGTTTCCCTTTGCAAAAAAATAATCTCATTGTAATTTTCCTGCCAAGATCAGCTAAGATCTTCAGAATAGACAAAGAAAAGTTGTCGTTGGATACCAGATGGAAGGTGGCAGCGGAATCAAACAAAGAAACCAAGCTCTGATACCAAATGTTGGGAACCGCCGCCTTCTGATGCAGAAGCTAATCGATGACTCTTCTTCTGAAGTTCATAAGATAGTGTGTAAAAACAGAAAGATCAAAGGCAACATAGACAGAGAAACGAGATACAACAAATACGCAACAGAGAGAGAGAGAGAGTTAGGCACAAGATCAAGAGGCTATCTTATTTGAGCTAGCAACCTCAACTAGGTTATAAAGTCAATTTATATACTGACTAACTTAGGGCAACTACCTTTCTCACTATTTACATAAATAGTCTAAGCCTAGAGTGTACAAAAGGAGACAGTGGGAATACTTCCATTAGAAACCTGTATTCAACACTTCCTCCATTGCGGCACGCCAATTCGTGTCCTTTGCCGCATCTATGTAGCTTTCTGGCTCACGCACTTCCGCCACCTTGGTCATGTACGCATAGTGATGCGCCATGTACTCATTGTACCCGTACCACTTTACGGGGTTCTTTTAGCGGATAGACCGATGTAACTTGTCATCACACGGTTTGGGGTTTTTCTTGGCCGGTTCGGACTTCGTTCCCGAAGATCCGCCTTCTTCCTTTCCGGAGTCGGATTCGCTCCGATCCGACTCAACATTGCCGGTTTTGTACTCTGACATCTTCTGCTTCCCCTTCTCTTTGCGTGTGAACTGTCTCCTCGATTCCTTGTGCGGGGAGAGCACGGCAGAGTCTCCTCGATTCCTTTTGCTTGGTCCAGGGGTTATAGCATTTATACCCCTTCTATTCATGTGAGTAATCGACTGGGATGCACTTCTCCGACTTTCGATCCAACTTCCTCCGCTTCTCATCTGGTACATGTACATATGCTATGCTACCAAATATCCGAATGTGTCTCAAATTCGGTTTGCGCCTGAAATACAACTCGTCTGTGGACACCTTGTCTCCGATCCAGTTTTGGATTTAGACGGCCGTCCGGACCACCTCAACCCAGTTGAATTTAGGCATGCTCTTCTCCTCTAGCATCGCCCTTGCCGCGTCTTCAATTGACCGGTTCTTCCTTTCGGCCACACCGTTTTGTTCCGGTGTGTATTTGTAGCTGAATTCTCTCCGAATTCCCTTTTGCTGTAGATAATTGTTGAATTGGCCAGAAAAGTATTCTTTTCTGCCATCCGATTGCATGCATTTGATCTTCCTCTCCGTTTCCCATTCAACCAACTTTGAAGACCATCCGACCGCAGGCACTTGATCTTCTGTTGTTTTAGTGGCTGCCCGGATCTTCCATCCATGATTAGTGTTAATAGGCCACTTCCCCTTCCGGTAGAATTCCTTGGACATCAAATTAATCTCCGATCCGTGATCAATCAATGCTAGTACGAGGTCCTTGATGTTTCCGATTTGGACCGGAGTCTCCATAGTTGCATGTGCCCACTGTGGCCTTGTGTAATGGGAGTTCGGAATTTCATCCTCCACTTCGGTGTCAATCATTAGAACAGTATTTGCATTCACCCTTGGAGCATTTTCCTCTGTATTTTGTCTTTTTCTCTTCACGAGATCCACAAGAAGATTGTGGTCCTCCTTCTTTGCTATTTCGAGTAATTCCCGAAGCGAAAAATCTACCCGGATATCGAGGATTCTCTCCTCGAACACCTTTTTTAAGTCCATTCGTTACTCGATGTCCGAAGCGAGTTTGAATGCCGGAATTGTTTTTCTATTCCCCTTCCCTTCGGAGTTTTAGCTCTCTGGCATCTTTGATGGTCTGGTCGCATCATCTGTGCGCCATCGTTTCTCATCTACATACACCTCATGTAATTGGCATAGGGCGTACACGTTATTCTTATTGACGGGGCACTCCCATCCCGTAGCTTGTCGGATGCCTTCCGCGGTGCTTCGGATCTCATTAGACTCAGTTTTCTCAGGGTTTTCTAGCACTTCCGGCCAAAAAGACACCTTTGCTCCAGATGACTCAGCCACACATATCCCCGTGGTTGTCGCATAATTGCTTTTTGCCGCTATTTCCTCCTCTAGGACCTTCTTCATGCCGCCTTTTCAGAAGTTCAGTCGAAGTGGCTTCCGAGAGTCCATCGAATGAATCCGATTTCCCTCGTAGTAGATAAGGTCCCGTCGTAGCGCCTCCTTGTGCTTGCCACAATCCCTCCGATCATGTTCGGTACTATCGCACCATATGCATCGACGGTCCATATACTTGGAGCTTGTGGGATGGTCATCCGACTTCTTCACCATCGCGATTTTCAGATTCTTCATCTCCTTTAGTAACTGCTCCACCGTGGTTGCATCGATTCTCTTCTCGGTCATAGTCTCCCGAGCCACAGTTGATGGTCTTCCAATCCGGATCTTGGTTTCGGAATTGGTTCCGAAACCCTCTTTTCTTCACTACCAAGCCAATGCGAGTGACGACCACCATGCAGTTGTGATTGATCAAAGACATAGGGATTCCTCCACACTTGTTCCGGAGATTTTGTTTGTTGTGCACGAGAGCCAACATGAGACCGGAGAGATGGAAGGTGGAGGCGAGGTAGAGTTTGATGAAGAGGAAGAAAATGGAAAGAATGGAAGAACCGAAAGACAATCTAGATGGAAGACAATTTGGTCAGTATTCCGTTCTGAATGGAAGCCAACTCGAGCGGAATTCCGATCCGAAAGAAAGCCGACCCGAAGAGGGTCGACTCGGTGAAAACCGATCAACCGAGTTCGATTTGGCTGAATACGAATCCGATCGGAAGCCGATCCAACCGAAAGCCAATCGGACGAGACTGATGAGGAAAGAAGTCGAGATTGATGAAGACAAGGAAGAGGCCAAGAAAAGACACTACCACAGATAGAAAGGACCAGGTGGGCCAAGAGGATTTGAAGGGTGTTACCGAGGATGAGATCTCATCAAAGATGGAGGGCACTAATATGAAGATTGTCAACTCTAATATGAGATTGTACGAAGAAGGTGGACGAAGTGCGAAGTGTCTTGACCAAGGAGACGGTCAAAACGAAGGAAGCACATGCACAAGACATGAAGGGTTATGCTCAAGAGGAGCACAAGGAGTCATGACAACCGGTTGTGACCATGCAAAGAGTGAACAAAGAATATGGTGGATCGGATGGCGACAATGGTTCGGGTGGAAAGAATGGATGTGCTCAAAATGGAGAGACAAAGTTGACATAGCGAGAGAAATAGAGGGTACTATGGGTAAAGGAGAATTACGAGCCCCAGAAATTTCGGCACATACCGGAGGATGTGCGGGTTCGAGGGAGCGAGTGTCATAGTGTATTTCGTACACTATGTGAAAAATGTATAAAGTACCCAATTTAATAAATATGAAGAAAACAAGGAAAATATAAAATATATATACTACATGCCTAGAGCAAGATTCAAACCTTGTACCTCCATGTTAATAATGTAAAGCCTTACCATTAAACTGACATATCATTAGTGTCAAAAAGTAGATGTCCCACATAGAAAGGTAAGTTCACGCTAGGATAAACTTTACGAAAACGCATGATAAAAGAAAAGGCTTGTAAGAGAATACGTTGTGCGGAAGCGTGTGCGTAAGACACAGAGTACACAGTTCGGGAGAATAAGACAGTTCGGTACAACACAGAAAACGCAGAGATGGATATGGAGGGGGAGAGATAGAGTGAGCAGATAACAGAAAATCAATTTCAAAACTAATGCTTTGTACATACACCGTGCTCAGTGAGCACCTTTTATGCAAGCCCTGACTATCGGGCCGACACAAGTACTGACAGTACTTGAATGCTCATAAATGAGCCGACTACACTAACTCCCAAAATTATTCCTTACGAGGAATATCTTCTCAACGGCCTCACGGTTTTCATGCGGATACGGCCATGTTATGAGTACCGATTTACGCACCCAGTCTACGCACTAGGTTACGCATCGTATTACGCATGAATGTTGAGCTTGTCTCTCAACACTCCTCCTCAACCTCAACTTGAGGTTCCACCTGCTCCGCCGAATCTACGCTCCGGCTTCTCCTGGCTCCACGCCTCGCTCGCGCTCCTCGACTTGTTTGGTTCCGCGCGCATGAACCCTTTCGGTCGGCTTGTCTGCTCACACAGCCCTTCACAGCTTCCTTGCTGTTGCGGTGTTGGCGCCTCTTTTGCTGCCTTCTCTTCCTCGTGGCCCTTGGTTGATTCAGCGTATCCGAATCAAACATCCAAACCGACTGGGCTTCCTCCGATCGGTTTTCGCTTTCGTCCGAGTTGGCTGTCTCCAACTCGTCTTCGGTCTACTCGGCCGTGATGGCTTCATCTCCCCCAAATCTAGCTCACTTCGGCTCTTTCCTATGATTACGACCCTTGCTTCTTCCTTCGGCTTCCTCAGCCGGTTCGAAATCGAAGTCCTCATCCGATTCCTCATCACGGTCACTTCCGCCATGATGAACAACTCCGCTCTTTTCACGCTCTTGTCCCTGTTCTTCCTTTCTCCCCCTCAAGTTCAGCGTGTCAAGGTGACGCAACCCAAACGCACCCGAGAAATCTCGTAACTTTTCGAGGCCAAGAGGCTTTGTGAAGATGTCGGCACTCTGCCGACTAGTCGAAACATGCACCAATTCGACTTCACCTGAATGGACCTGCTCGCGAACAAAATGGTAATGCACCTCAATGTGCTTGGTCCGGGCGTGGAACACGGGGTTTTTCGCATGGTGGATGCTGCTAAGGTTGTCACAATGGATCGTCGTCGGATCAGACACCTCTACATGCAGATCCTGTAATAGCCATTTTAGCCAAATGACTTCGCATGTAGCGACAGTCGTCCCTCGATATTCAGTCTCCGTGCTCGACGGTGCTACTGTCGGCTGCTTTTTGCTGCTCCATGCGATCGCCGCACTACCCAATGAGAATGCGTATCCAGATGTGGATCGACGATCGTGGGCATTTCCGGCCCAATCGACATCCGTGTAGCCGACTAACTGTTCGGCTATGCCTGCCTGATAAAACTACGCCATGTCTTCCGTGCCGCTGACATAACGCAGTATCTGTTGCACGCACTGAAACTATTCGGCCTTAGGCTGTGACATGAATTGACTGTTTAGGCCAATTGGATAACTAAGATCCGGCCGAGTAATCGTCAGATAGATAAGGCTTCTGACAATCTGTCGGAACCGTGTCGGGTCGCACGCCTTGCCCGAATCTGGGCGAAGCTTCAGGTTTCTATATAGAGGGGTCGAGATGGGCTTACAGTTTGCCATCCTGAACTTGAAGAGCATATTTAGCGTGTAGTGACGTTGGCTGATCAATATGTCTTCGGGGGTACGGATCAGTTCGATCCCGAGGAAGTAATGAAGGTCTCCGAGATCCTTCATTTCAAACGATGCCGCAAGCTAAGACTTCACATGGCGGATTTCGACAAGGTCAACACCGACGATGACTAAATCATCAACGTACAAGAGCAGGATGACCGGTCCATATTGTCCTTGCCGAACAAATAGAGAAGAGTCTGATTTCGATGGCGCAAACCCCATCCTACGCAACTGTTGCGTAATCTTTGTGTTCCAAGCTCGCGGGGCTTGCTTTAGACAGTATAAGGATTTCTTAAATCAGCAAACGGCCGAGGTGTTTTGTTCGGATAGAAATCCAGGGGGCCGTACCATGTACACCTATTCCTCAAGATCGCCTTGTAGGAACGCATTCCTTACATCCATCTGATGTAAGTGCCACCCCTTTGCCGTGGCTACGGCTAGTAGGAATCGCACGGTAGTCATCTTCGCGTATTCCAGCGTCTTCTTCTTGCCCTTCTCCTTGCTCGTAAACCGTCTCCTCAGTTCCTTACGCGGGGACATTACGACCGAGTCTCCACTACTCGCCGTCTCATCATCTGGTTGGCCATCTCAGCCCAACCCCTCATTCGGCCTGCTTAGCGGAAATGAGATCGGACTCTCTCAGAGCTCCGATGTCCTCATCATGTGGAGGCATTTCAGCCTCGCTAATTTTGTCTTTAGAAATCGGAATGGAGTCATGAGGTTCTGGAGGAGAAGGCAAGTACCACGAAGCGGACTAGTCAAATATGACATCGCGGCTTACGCGTACTTGTTTGGTGCGTGGCTTATAACACTTATAACCCTTCTGCTTGTCCGAATAGCCGACCAAGATACACTTATCGGCTTTCACGTACAACTTCCTCCGATTCTCCTTTGGCACGTGCACATACGCAATGCTGCCGAAAATCCTCAAGTGTGCCAAGTTAGGCTTCTTCCCGAAATACAACTCATGTGGTGACACTCCTCCATTAGCAGAAGTCCAATTCTGCAAGTAGGCAGCCGTCTTCATGGCTTTCGGCCCAATAAAATTTTGGCATATGCTTCTCTTCAAGCATTGCCCTGGCCGCTTCTTCAATCGTCCAAATTTTCCGCTTGGCTACGCCGTTCTGCTCTGGTATATATCTACACGAGGATTTGTGTCAAATTCCCTCCTTCCGTGGATAACAAGTGAACTGATGGAGAAGTATTCCTTCCCGCCATCGGACCATAGGCATTTGATCGTGCGCCCAGTTTCCCTTTCCGCGAGGCTCTTCACCTCCAAGAAACATGTGAAGACTTCGCTCTTCTTCGCGAACATGCATGCCCACGTGTGCTGAGCGAAGTCGTCAATGAAGGTTACAAAGTAACGGCTTCCACCGAGACTCACGCTCTGTGCCGGTCCCCACACATCCGAATGGATCAAATCCAGCGGATTTCGACTACGATTACGCTCATTGGGGAATGGAAGTCGGTGTTGTTTTCCCATCTGACTGGCTTCGTAGACTTGGCCATTCCGGCCTCGAAATTTCAGCAAGCCGAAAACAATGTTCTTCGTCTGCATTTCACGAAGCCGTGGGAAGTTAATATGGCCGAACCGCTTATGCCACAGGTCGATGTCCGACTCAACCTTCTGCTCTTTTGCGTACAACGCGGTTCCGGCTTGATTAGTGTCCTCCCTTCACGACGCCCTTGTGCGATCACTTTACCTTCTTCTTCAATGAAGCAGCCAAGATGCGTGAATCGAACCTGCATCCCTTGGTCGACGATCTGACTGACCAACACCAAGCTCTTTGTTATTGTGGGGACGTGCAACACGTTCATTAGTTTCCCTTTCTGCCCGACGTGGCTAAGGGGAACTTCGCCAACATGTTCAATGGTATGCGGAGTGTCGTCTCCCGTTACGACCACTCCTTGATATTCCGGTTTCTCCAAGTACAAGAACCATTCCTCGTGACTCGTCATATGATTTGACGCTCCGGAATCAACATACCACACCTCGCTCGATTTCGAGGTGTTCACGGGCATAGAATTGGCCTTATGCTTCATTACGAAGGCGGGGCTAGCTCCATTTCCGGCTCATTCGGAGCCTTCTATGTAGTGCGATTTCTGACGCCTCTCTGCGTCCCTTCCACTTGATCCGGCTTTGTCCGAATCAGCCTTCTTTTACCAACACTCACTCTCCTTGTGGCCTTTCTTGCCATAGCACTAGCAATCCGAGGCGTCCTTCTCTTGTCATCTTCTGGCGCCGCCATGACTCCCCTTGCTTGCGGAGGGTGCGAAATTGCTTCCAGCATCTCGATTATGCTGTACATTCTGCTCTTTTCGGCCGCCTCCATTGCACGCCGATCTACCTCGTCCACCATGACCACAGGGCCTATGATCCTCCGTGTAAAGCATCTTTGCCATTGGTGTGCGCACTCGTCGACGCACCCACGTGGTTTTCTTCTATGAGCAACATTGATTGAAGCTTGAAAAACGAAGGCGTATTCTCCCTCTACAAACTGCCCTTCGGAAGGGTCCGAACTTTGACGCCAAGCCACCAAGACAAACCTGCACCATTTCATCTTCCTCGATGTTCACGTTGACGGAGGCGAGAGAATTGCAGATTTCTTTGATCTTGGTGGTGTAATCAGCCATCGACATATCTGTTTGTCGTACATTGTTGAGCTCCTGTCTGAGCTGCAACTTTTTGGCCATTGTGGTGGCGGCCAAAATCCTTTTGATATTCGCCCACGCGTCCTTCGGCATCTTGGCATCCCGACTATAGCTCAAAAGCTGATCGCTCACACAGGACGCGAAGCAGTACAACACTCTGCTTGCCGCTTGTTCCCAAGCCGGATAGTCCTTGTGTGTCGAGTCAGGTGTCACATCGTTTGCTCCTTCGACATAAGTCCAATAGCCATGAACGAGCAGGTACTGGTGCATCTTGTAAGACCAAGATGCTTAGTTGCTTCTATCAAGCTTTTCAGTCGGAAGTGAGCTTCCCATTCCTCTGTTCATAATACTGTCTTTTTCTTCTCCGAAAACGAACAACTTCAACTCTGTTTTGTCACAAACTTTTCTTGTTGGCTGTAGAGGATGTCAACCTCGCTTTGATACCATGTAAAAGAATATGTTGTGCGGAAGCGTGTGCATAAGACACAGACTGCACAGTTCGGGAGAATAAGACAGTTCGGTAAAACACAGAAAACGCAGAGATGGATATGGAGAGAGAGAGACAGAGTGAGCAGATAACAGAAACTCAATTTCAAAACTAATGCTCTGTACATACACTGTGGTCAGTGAGCACCTTATATACAAGCCCTGACTATCGGGCTGACACAAATACTGACCATACTTGAATGCTCATAAATGAGCCGACTACACTAACTCCCAAAATTATTCCTTACGAGGAATATCTTCTCAACGGCCTCGCGGTTTTCACGCGGATACGGCCATGTTATGCGTACCGATTTACGCACCTAGTCTACGCACTAGGTTACGCATCGTATTACGCACGAATGTTGAGCTTGTGTCTCAACAAAGCTACACATGCACATCTAGCGTGCATGAACACTATAGTCGATAAAAAGCGCATGACGTTAGAAAAAGCATGTTAGAGAAAACATTGATAGAAAAAGCATGGAAGGCATAATTAAAGAAAAAGCATGGACTGCAAAGATTCTCTCATCACTATATAAGGACGGGGAGCACAATGTAATAAGGGGGTGGAATATTTGGAACTTGGATATATATCTAAAAAACACCAATTAATAAACTATATTCGTGGGATTCACGAAATAAACTATACTCGTGGGATTCACGAGGTTTCTGTATCCTTCTCTTTCAATCTAAAAGTGTACGCAAAAATAAATAAAAGAAAATATTGTTACATGCATAAGGCAAGATTCGAACCTTGTACATCCAGGTAAACAAACCCAAACTTTACAATTGTACTAGCTTATCATAAGTGATATATATATAGATTTAATAGGTATAAGACTTATATTTACGCCTATTTTTACAAAAAAGTAAATCATGCACTTTTAGAGTGTGTGAAAACTTTATCTGGAAGTAAAACGCAAGCCAATTACTCATGCACATCTAGTGTGCATGAGCACTATATTTAGGAAATAAAAAAGCATGGTTTAAAAAGACAACTCATGCAAATCTAGTGTGCATGAACACTTTAGGAAAAAGCATAATCCTATGCTTAGCCTCTTCTATCACTATATCAGGAAGAGAGAAAAGATGTATATGGTTGTTGATTTTTTATAAGGGTTGATTAATACAAAATATTCGAGGGATTCACGACTTTGCCATCTAATTCTCTCTTATTTTCTAGCTATCAATTAATACACTATACTCGTGGGATTCAAAAGTTTCATATCTCCATCTTGCAATCTATTCGAGATGAAACTTATCTCATATTCTTCTTTCTCCTAGTCCAAAACTTCAGCGGTTCCCACCCGACTCGTGCAATGATCCAACACTGAACAACACGACAACATAAGCTATGATATGAGCTAATAAAATCTAAGTTTTGAAATTCAAGCCAAGAGACATGAAGGAAAATGTAAAGTTGAGGTAACGGTCATGTAAATGGCACACAAGAGCCACCACATGAATCAAAAAGGTCATGGCACCCTCATATAATATCAGATTACCAAGTTCCAATAGTTGAATCGAAGCCAACGACGTCGGCTACGATATGAGCTAATAAAATCTAAGTTTTGAAATTCAAGCCAAGAGACCTGAAGAAAAATCTAAGGTTGTCGTAGAAGTCATGTAGAGCCAAACAAGAGCCACCACATGAATCAAAAAGGTCATGGCGTCCTCATATGATATCGGATTTCCGAGTTCCAATAATTGAACCGAAGCCAACAATGTAGGCTATGATATGAGCCAATAAAATCTAAGTTTCCAAATTCAAGCCAAGAGACATGAAGGAAATTGTAATGTTGTAGTAGAAGTCAAGCAGAGGCAACCAAGAGCCACCACATGAATCACAAAGGTCATGACGTCCTGATATGATATCGGATTTCAAAGTTCAAATAGTTGAATCGAAGCCAACGACGTAGTCTATGATATGAGGTAATAAGATCTAAGTTTTGAAATTCAAGCCAAGAGACATTAAGGAAAATGTAAAGTTGTAGTAGAAGTCAAGCAGGGGCAAACAAAGAGTCACCACATCAATTAAAAAGATCATGGCGTCCTCATATGATATTGGGTCACAAAGATCAAATACTTGAATAGAAGCCAACGACATAGGCTATGCTATGTGCTAATAAAATCTAAGTTTTAAAATTCAAGCCAAGAGACATGAAGGAAAATATAAAGTTGTAGTAAACGTCAAGTAGGGGCAAACAAGAACCACCACATGAATTAAAAAGGTCGTGGTGTCCTCATGTAATATCCGATTTCTGAGATCAAAGAAGTTGAATTGAAGCCAATGACGTAGGCTATGATATGTGCAAATAAAATCTAAGTTTTGAAATTCAAGCCAAGACACATGAAGAAAAATGTAAAGTTGTGTAGGGGCAAACAAGATCCACCACATGAAGTTGAGCTCCTAAAATCTAAGTTTTGAATTTCAAGCCCAAAGACATAAAGGAAAATGTAAAGTTGTGGTAGAAGTCATGTAGAGACAAACAAGAGCCACCACATGAATAAAAACGGTCATGGCTTCCTCATATGATATCGGATTTCAGAGTTCAAATAGTTGATTTGAAGCCAACGACGTAGGCTATGATATGAGATAATAAAATCTATGTTTTGATATTCAAGCCAAGAGACATGAAGGAAAATATAAAGTTGTGGTAGAAGTCAAGGAGGTGCAAACAAGAGCCAACACATGAATAAAAAAGGTTATGGCGTCCTCATATGATATCGGATTTTATAGTTCAATTAGTTGAATCAAAGCCAACGCCGTAGTCTATGATAGGAGGTAAGAAAATCTAAGTTTTGAAATTTAAGCCAAGACACATGAAGGAAAATGTAAAGTTGTGGTAGAAGTCATGTAGACGCAAACAAGAGGCACCACATCAATTTAATAGGCAATGGCAGCCTCATATGATATTGGATTTCAAAGATCAAATACTTGAATCGAAGCCAACTACGTAGTTTATGATATGTGCTAATAATAACTAACTTTTGAAATTAAAGCCAAGAGACATGAAGGGAAATGTAACGTTGTGGTAGACGTCAAGCAAGGGCAAACAAGAGCCACCACATCAATTAAATAGGTCATGGCATTCTCATATGATATTGGCTTTCAGAGTTCAAATAGTTGGATCGAAGCCAACAACGTAGGCTATGATATGTGCTAATAAAATCAAAGTTCTGAATTTCAAGCCAAGAGAAATGAAGGAAAATGTAATGTTGTGGTAGAAGTCAAACAGGGGCAAACAAGAGTGACCACATGAATCAAAAAGGTCATGGTTTCCACATATGATATTGGATAACCGAGTTCTAATAATTGAATCGAAGAAAACGATGTAGGCCATGATATGTGCTAATAAAATCTAAGTTTTCAATTTCAAGTTCAGAGACATGAAGGAAAATGTGATGTTTTGGTAGAAGTCATGTAGAAACAAGCAAGAGCCACCACATGAATAAAAAAGGCCATGGCTTCCTCATATGATATCGGATTTCAGAGTTCAAATAGGTAAATCTAAGCCAAGAGACATGAAGGAAAATGTATTGTTGTCATAGAAGTCAAGGAGGGGCAAACAAGAGCGACCACCTGGATAAGAAACGTCATGGTGTCGTGAGATGATATCGTATTTCAGAGTTCAAATAATTGAATCGAAGCCAACGACGTAGTCTATGATATGAGGTAATAAAATGTAACTTTTGAAATTCAAGACAAGAGATATGAAGAAAAATGTAAAGTTGTGTTAGAAGTCAAGCAGGGGCAAACAAAGGGCCACCACATCAATTAAAAAGATCATGGTGTCCTCATATGATATCGTATCTCAGAGATCAAATACGTGAAATGAAGCCAATGAAGTAGGCTATGATATGTGGTAATAAAATCTAATTATTGATAGTCAAGCCAAGAGGCATGAAGGAAAATGTAAAGTTGTGGTAAAAGTCAAGTAGGGGCAAACAATAGCCACCACATGAACCAAAACGGTGGTGGCATCTTCATGTCATATCCGATTTCAGAGATCAAATAGTTGAATCAAAGTCAATGACGTAGGCTATGATATATGCTAATAAAATCTACGTTTTCAAATTTTAAGTCAAGAGACATGAAGGAAAATGTAAAGTTGTGGTAGAAGTCAAGCAGGGGCAACCAAGAGCAACCACATTAATAAAAAAGGTTATGAAATCCTCATAAACTCCGATATCACACAAGTCAAGTATAAACATTTTCATTTTCTCACGAGCTCTTGGTTATGTCCTCCTCAACTTTGCTTTTCTGTTCATGTATTTCGACCTGATTTTGCAAATCAGGATTTTTTATTTCATATTGTAGAGGGTGTAGGTAGCTTCGATTCGCATGTTTGAACACAAAAATCCTCAACGTTGCTTTTTTCTTCATGTCTCTCGACCTGAGTTTCCAAATCATGATTTACCAGTTCTATATCATAGTTAGCTTTGTTAGCTTCGATTCGCGTTTTTGAACAAAAAAATCTGATATCACACGAGGAATGTAGGAAATTTTCATTTACTCACTCGGACTTGTCCACGCCCTCTAAAACTTTGCTTCTTCCTTCAGGACATTCGACCTGAGTTTCAAAATCTTGATTTCCAAATTCTATTTCATAGTTAGCTTTGTTAGCTTCGATTCACATGTTTGAACACAAATATCTGATATCACACGAGGCAGGTATGAACATTTTCATTTACTCATGCGCTCTTTGCTACACGCTCATGAGCTTTTACTTTTTCTGTATGTCTCTTGTCCTGAGTTTTAAAATCATGGTTTTGCAACTCTTTATCATAGTTGGTTGTGTTAGCTTCTATTCGCATGTTTGAACACAAAAATCCAATATAAGCCAAGCCAGGTATGAACATTTTCATTTACTCCCGCGCTCTTGTATACGCCCTCCTCAACTTTGCCTTTTTGTTCATGTCTCTCGACCTGAGTTTCAAAATCATGATTTCCCAACTCTATATCATGGGTAGCTTTGTTAGCTTTGATTCGCATATTTGAACACAAAAATCCGATATCACACACGCGAGATATGAATATTTTCATCTACTCACGCGCTTTTGTCTACGCCCTCCTCAACTTTGCTTTTTTCTTCATGTTTCTCGACTTGAGTTTCTAAATCATCATTTACCACTTCTATATTATAGTTAGCTTTTTTAGCTACAATTGGTATGTTTGAACACAAACATATGATATCACATGAGGCATGTAGGAATATTTTCATTTACTCACTTGGCTTTATCTACGCCTTTTTCAACTTTTCTTTTTCCTTCAGGACTTTCGACCTGAGTTTCAGAATCTTGATTTCCAAATTCTATTTCATAGTTAGCTTTGTTAGCTTTGATTCGCATGTTTGAACACAAATATCTGATATCACACGAGGCAGGTATCAATATTTAATTTACTCACGCACTCTTGGCTACACCCTCCTCAACTTTGCTATTTTCTTCATGTCTCTCGTCCTGAGTTTCAAAATCATGATTTACCAATTCTATATCATAGTTAGCTGTGTTTATTTCGATACGCATGTTTGAACACAAAAATCTGATTCGCACGAGGCAGGTATAAACATTTTCGTTTACTCACGAGCTCTTGGCTACACCCTCCTCACCTTGGCTTTCATCTTCATGTCTCTCGACCTGAGTTTCAAAATCATGATTTCCCAACGCTATATTATAGTTAGCTTTGTTAGCTTTGATTCGCATGTTTGAACACAAAAATTCGATATCACACACGCCAGATATGAACATTTTCATTTACTCACACACTCTTGTCTACACCCTCCTCAAATTTGGTTTTTTCTTCATGTCTCTCGATCTGAGTTTCATATAATAGAGTGCGTAGTTAGCTTCTTTTCGCATATTTGAACACAAAAATCTGATATCAGACGAGCTAGGTATGAACATTTTCGTTTACTCTCACACTCTTGCCTACGCCCTCCTCAACTTTGCTTTTTCCTTCATGTCTCTCGACTTGAGTTTCAAAATCATGATTTCCCAATTCTATATCATAGTTAGTTTTGTTCGCGTCGATTCGCATGTTTGAACACAAAATTGAGATATCACACGAGGCAGGTATGAATATGTTCATTTACTCACTCGGCCTTGGCTACACCCTCCTCAACTTTGCTTTTATCTTCATGTCTCTCGACTTGAGTTTCAAAATCATGATTTCCCAATTCTATATCATAGTTAGCTTTGTTCGCGTTGATTCGCATGTTTGAACACAAAAATGCGATATCACACGAGGTAGGTATGAATATTTTCATTTACTCACTCGGCCTTGGTAAAACCCTCCTCAACTTTGCTTTGATCTTCATGTCTCTCGACCTGAGTTTCAAAATCATGGTTTTGCAATTCTATATCATAGTTAGCTTTGTTAATTTCGATTCGCATGTTTGAACGCAAGAATCGAATATCACACACACCAGGTATGAACATTTTCATTTACTCCTGCGCTCTTGTCTCCACCCTCCTCAAGTTTTCTTTTTTCTTCATTTCTCTCGACCTGAGTTTCAAAATTGTGGTTTTGCAAGTCTATATCCTAGTTAGCTGTGTTAGCTTCGATTCGCATGTTTGAACACAAAAATCCGATATCACGTACGCTAGATATGAACATTTTCGTTTACTCACGCGCTTTTTTCTTTATGTCTCTCAACCTTACTTTCAAAATCATGATTTTTCAATTCCATATCATAGATAGCGTAGTTAGCTTCAATTCGCATGTTTGAACACAAAAATCCGATATCAGACGAGCCAGGTATAAACATTTTCATTTACTCCCACGCTCTTGTCACACGCCAAATATGAACATTTTCATTTACTCACGCGCTCTTGGCTACGCACTCCTCAACTTTGGTAAATCATGATATAGAATTGATAAATCATGATATAAAATTGGGTACACCCTCCTCAACTTAGCTTTTCTCTTCATGTCTCACGACCTAAGTTTCAAAATCATGGTTTTGCAATTCTATATCATAGTTAATTGTGTTAGCTACGATTCTCATGTTTTAACTGTGGTAGGTATGAATATTTTCATTTACTCACACGGCCTTGGCTACACCCTCCTCAACTTTGCTTTTCTCTTCATGTCTGTAGACCTGAGTTTCAAAATCATGGTTTCGCAATTCTATATCATAGTTAGTTGTGTTAGCTTCAATTTGCATGTTTGAACACAAAAATAGAATATCACACGCACCAGGTATTAACATTTTCATTTACTCACGTGCTCTTGTCTACATCCTCCTCAAGTTTGCTTTTTTCTTCATTTCTCTTGACCTGAGTTTCAAAATAATGATTTTTCAATTCCATTTCAATGACATCGTAGTTTGCTTCAATTCTCATGTTTGAACACAAAAATCTGATAGCACATGAGCCAGGTATGAACATTTTCATTTACTCACCTGCTCTTTTCTACGCCCTCCTCAACATTGGTTATTTCTTCATATCTCTTGACCTGAGTTTCAAAATCATCATTTTTCAATTCTATATTAATGAGTTCGTAATTAGCTTCGATTCGTATGCTTGAACACAAAAATCCGATTTCAAACGAACCAGGTTTGAACATTTTCATTTAATCCCTCGCTTTGGTCTACACCCTTCTCAACTTTGCTTTTTCCTTCATGTCTCTCGACCTGAGCATCAAAATCATGTATTTCCAATTCTATATCATAGTTAGCTTTGTTAGCTTCGATTCGCATGTTTGAACACAAATATCCGATATCAGACGAGCCACATTTTCATTTATTCCCGCGCTGTTTTCTACGCCCTCCTCAACTTTTCTTTTTTCTTCATGTCTCTCGACCTGAGTTTCAAAATCATGATTTACTACTTCTCTATCAGAGTTAGCTGTGTTAGTTTCAATGTGCATGTTTGAACACAAAAATCAGATATTACACAAGGCAAGTATGAATATTTTCATTTACTCACGCTGCCTTGTCTATGCCCTCCTCAACTTTGCGTTTTCCTTTAGGTCTCTCGATCTGAGTTTCAGAATCTTGATTTTCCAATTCTATTTTATAGTTAGCTTTGTTAGCTTCGATTCGCATGTTTGAACACAAAAATCTGATATCACACGAGGCAGATATTAACGTTTTCATTTATTCCCGTGGTCTTGGCTACACCCTCCTCAACTTTGTTTCTTTATTTATGTCTCTCGACCTGAGTTTCAAAATCATGGTTTTGCAATTCTATATCATAGTTAGCTGTGTTAGCTTCGATTTACATGTTTGAACACAAAAATCCTATATCACACGAGCCAGGTATGAACATTTTCATTTACTCATGCACTGTTGTCTACGCCCTTTTCAACTTTGCTTTTCTGTTCATGTCTCTCGACCTGAGTTTTAAAATCATGATTTTTGAATTCCATATTATAGAGTGTGTAGGTAGCTTTGTTTCGCATGTTTGAACACAAAAATCTGATATCAGACGAGCCAGGTATGAACATTTTCATTTACTCACACGCTCTTGGCTATGCCCTCCTCAACTTTGCTCTCCACCTGAGTTTCAAAATCATGGTTTTGCAATTCACAGTTAGTTGTGCCAGCTATGGACATTTTCATTTACTCACGCGCTTGTCTACGCCCTCCTCAAGTGTGGCACAATTTTTCTTTTCTCTTCATGTGTTTGTCCCTAAGTTTCAAAGTCATGATTTTCCAATTTAAGATTATACATTGCTTCTTTAGCTTCGATTCGCATGTTTGAACACAACAATCTGATATCAGAAGAGCCAGTTATGGAGATAATCATTTACTCATGGGCTCTTGTCTACGCCCTCCGCAAGTGTGGCACCACTTTGCTTTTTTCATCATGTGCTTCGCCTTGAGTATCAAAATCATGATTTCTCAATTCCATATCATAGGTGGCTTTGTTGGCTTCAATTTGCATGTTTAAACACACAAATCGGATATCACATGAGCCTCCTATAAACCTTTTAATTTACTCACGCGCTCTTGTGGTTGACCTCCTCTAGGTTGGATTCACATGTTTGAACACAACAATCTGATATCACAAGAGCTAGTTATGGACATTTTCATTTACTCAATTGTTCTTGTCTACGCCCTCCTCAAGTGTGACACAATTTTGTTTTTTTCTTCATGTGTCTTGCCCTAAGTTTCAAAATCATGATTTTGCAATTCAATATCATACGTTTCTTTGTTAGCTTAGATTTGCATGTTTAAACACACAAATCTGATATCACACGAGCCTGCTATAAACATTTTAATTTACTCACGCGCTCTTGTCGTCGACCTCCTCAAGTGTGGAACAACTTGGCTTTTGTGTTCATGTGTCTCGCCCTAAGTTTCAAAATCATGATTTTTCAATTCCACATCATAGATTGCTTCTTTAGCTTGGATTCGCATGTTTCAACACAACAATCCGATATCATAGGAGCCAACTATGGACATATTAATTTACTCACGCGCTCTTGTCTACGCCCTTAGTAACTGTGGCACAACTTTGCTTTTTTCTTCATTTCTTTCGACCTGAATATTAAATCATGATTTTTTCCAATCCATATCATAGATTTCTTCTTTAGCTTCGATTTGCATGTTTGAACAGAAAAATCCGATATCACAATTGCGAGCTATGGACATATTGATTTAGTCATGGGCTCTTGTCTACACCCTCCACAAGTGTGGCACAACTTTGCTTTTTTCATCATGTTGCGTCGTCCTGAGTATCAAAACCATGGTTTTTAAATTCTATATCATAGATGGCTTGCATGTCTGACCACAAAAATCCGATATCACAAGAGCTAGCTATGGACAGATTCATTTACTCACATGCTCTTGTCTACGCCCTCCGCAAGTGTCACACAACTTTGCTTTTGTCTTCATGTTTTGCCCTGCGTTTCGAAATCATGATTTCTCAATTCCATATCAGAGATCGCTTCTTTAGCTTCGATTCGCATGTTTGAACACATCAATCCGATATCACAAGAGCTAGTGATAAACATTTCCATTTACTCACACGCTCTTGTCTACGCCCTCCTCAAGTGTGGCACAACTTTCCTTTTTTCTTCATGTCTTTTGACCTGAGTTTTAAAATCATGATTTTTTAATTCCAGATCATAGATTTCTTCTTTAGCTTCGATTCGCATGTTTGAAGATAAAAATCCGATATCACAATAGCCAGTTATGGACATATTCATTTACTCCCGGGCTCGTGTTTCTCGCACTTAGTTTTGAAATCATGATTTTTAAATTCCATATCATAGATTGGTTCGTTAGCTTCGATTTTCATGTTTAAATACACAAATCTGATATCACACGAGCCACCTATAAACATTTTAATTTACTCACGCACTCTTGTCTTTGACCTCCTCAAGTGTTACACAAGATTCCTTTTTTCAAGATGCCTTGAGTTTCAAAATCATAATTTCTCAATTCCCTATCATATATTGCTTCTTTATCTTGGATTAGCATGTTTGAACACAACAATCCGATATCACAAGACCCAACTATGGACATTTTCATTTACTCACACGTTCTTGTCTACGCCCTCCTCAAGTGTGGGACAACTTTCCTTTTCTCTTCATGTGTCTCGTCCTGAGTTTCAAAATCATGAATTTTTCAATTCCATATCATAGATTTCTTCGTTAGCTTCGATTTGCATGTTTGAACACAAAATTCTGATATCATAATTGCTAGCTATGGACATTTTCATTCACTCACGCGCTCTTGTCTACGCCCTCCTCAAGTGTTGCATAACTTTGCTTTTTTCTTCATGTGTCTTACCCTGAGTTTTAAAATCATGATTTTTCAATTCCATATCATATTTGCTTCGGTAGCTTCGATTTGCATGTTTGAACACAACAATCCGATATCACAAGAGCCAACTATAAACATATTCATTTACTCACGCGCTCTTGTCTACGCCCTCCTCAAGTGTGGCACAACTTTCCTTTTTTCTTCCTATCTTTTGACCTGAGTTTTAAAATCATGATTTTCCAATTCCATATCATAGATTTCTTCTTTAGCTTCGATTTGCATGTTTGAACACAAAAATCCAATATCACAATTGTTAGCTATCGACATTTTCATTTACTCACACGCTCTTGTCTACGCCCTCCTTAAGTGTGGCATAACTTTGCTTTTTTCTTTATGTGTCTTGCTCTGAGTTTGAAAATCATGATTTTTCAATTCCATATCATAGATTGCTTCTTTAGCTTCGATTCGAATGTTTGAACACAACAATCTGATGTCACAAGAGCTAGTGATAAACATTTTCATTTACTCAGACGCTCTTGTCTACACCCTCCTGAAGTGTTGCACAACTTTCCTTTTTTCTTCATGTCTTTCGACCTGAGTTTTAAAATCATCATTTTTCAATTCCAGATCATAGATTTCTTTGTTAGCTTCGATTTGCATATTTGAATACAAAAATCGGATATCACACGAGCCAGCTATAAACTTTTTCATTTACTCACACGCTCTTGTCTACGACCTCCTTAAGTGTGGCACCACATTGCTTTTGTCTTCATGTCTCTTACCCTGAGTTTCAAAATCATGATTTTTCAATTCCATATCATAGATTGCTTCTTTAGCTTGGATTCTTTTGTTATGTTAGTTTCGATTCGCATGTTTGAACACAAAAATCCGATATAGCACAAACCAGCTATGGACATATTCATTTACTAACGAGCTCTTGTCTACGACCTCCTCAAGTGTGGCACAAGTTTGCTTTTTTCTTCATGTGTCTCACCCTGAGTATCAAAGTCATGATTTTTTATTTCCGTATCATAGATTGCTTCTTTAGCTTCGATTAGCTTCTTTGTGTTCAAATTTAATATCACACGAGCCAACTATAAACATTTTCATTTACTGACGCGCTCTTCTCTAAGACCTCCTCAATTGTGGTACAACATTCCTTTTTTCTTCATGTTTCTCGCACAGAGTTTCAAAATCATGATTTTTCAATTCCATTTCATAGATTGGTTCGTTAGCTTCGATTTGTATGTTTAAACACACAAATATGATATCACACGAGCCAACTATAAACATTTTAATTTACTCATGCGCTCTTGTTTTTTACCTCCTCAAGTGTGAAACAACATTTATTTTTTCTTCATGTGTCTTGCCTTGAGTTTCAAAGTCATGATTTCTCAATTTTGTATCATAGATTGCTTCTTTAGCTTGGATTTGCATGTTTGAAGAAAACAATCCGATATCTCATGAGCTAGCTATGGACATTTTAATTTATTCACACGCTCTTCTCTACACCCTCCTCAAGTGTGGCACAAGTTTGCTTTTTCTTCATGTGTCTCACCCTAAGTATCAAAGAGATGATTTTTAAATTCCGTATCATAGATTTTTTCTTTAGATTCGATTACCTTCAATTTGCATGTTTAAACACACAAATCCAATATCACATGAGCCAGCTTCATTTACAGACGCGCTCTTGTCTACGACCTCCTCAAGTGTGGTACAACATTGCTTTTTTCTTCATGTTTCTTGCACTGACTTTTAAAATCATGATTTTTCAATTCCATATCATAGATTTCTTCGTTAGCTTCAATTTGCATGTTTAAACACACAAAGCTGATATCACACGAGCCAACTATAAACATTTTAATTTACTCACGCGCTCTTGTCTTTGACCTCCTCAAGTGTGACACAGCATTGCTTTTTTCTTCATGTGTCTCGCCTTGAGTTTCAAAACCATGCTTTTTTCTTTGTGTCTCAATTTCGTATCATAGATTGCTTCTTTAGCCTCGATTCACATGTTTGAAGAGAACAATCCGATATCACAAGAGCTAGCTAGCTATGGACATATTCATTTACTCGCGGGCTCTTGTCTACGTCCTCCGCAAGTGTGGCACAACTTTTCTTTTTTCATCATATGTCTCTCCCTAAGTATCAAACCATAACACGTTCGCGTTCACAAGTGGAAGGATCGCGCATAAATGGAAGGATAAGGGAAATTTTAGGGGTTTTTCAATGATTTTACAAAACACATTGATACCAGTATCATACATGTTCAAACATACTATGAAAAAAGTTAAAAATCCACTATTTTCGTGATTTAGAAGTAACTAAAAAAAGACGAATTTCAAAAAGATACATTCTCAATTTATATCAGAAACTTTACAACCAATGTTATTTTATAAGAAACGATTTTTTAGAAATCGTAAGAATTCAAAACACATGCTTTTATATTACTCGATTTGTTACAAGCGGAATGTAGTTACACTTAATAGCCAAATATACATTCATGATCACTCCTTTACGGAGAATCACTACTATAACTAATATAGAATGACGATTCCTCCTCATCATCCTCGGATGTACCAATCAGTGCATTATCTTCGTCATAAACCAAATGGTTTGACTCTAGATTATATGTAGCAGATCTCGTTTGCCTTTGACTCGAGCCACCTTGTAGACCTAGTAATTTTTCTTTTATTATATCTATTGTTGACTTCCTTAATTGTCCGGCTTTTGTAAGTGTGAAGTCGTACACGATGATATCCACATCAGAGATATCAAGGGTCGAGGTGTTACGAATGTTTCGCTTCCTCTTCCTACCTCCCCTTCTTGTTGGGCATTCAATCATCTCCAATGTATACTTACCTGTAAAAGCATTTGCACTTCTAGTGTTGTACCAATGAACATTTATAGACTTGATTGTGTTTTCTATTTCATGCATTAGCACTTCTAGAATTTTACCAACCCAAAATTGGTGGCCATGTGAGTTCTCATCAGCCGGCGTTGCAATCAACATCCCCGCGGTGAGCTCTTGCAAATTTCCTTGCCATCTAGCTTCGACTGCTTTGGTCATCCTTGGTCCCACATAAATGTCTCTTTGTTGTGGATGGACCAAGCTGTCATTAATCGCATTTACTAGTTGCTCCGGAGTTCTATTTACGCGATCATGTTGCAGCGACCATGTGAATGGCGTTTCCAAATTCCAATTATCAACAGATACACAATTGTCTATAATTTCTTTCTGATCACTATAAAATACATCCCACCATGACGTGTCTTGTTGTGCGGCATATTTCTTGGCGGCCTCAATATGCTTTCTTTTTTCTTCTAAGGCTTGGAGCCATGACCGTTCTGATACCAAGTCGCTCTGCAACTGTCCTTTCTTCTCAATGGGCATTTGCTTAGCTCCATGGACAATTGTACTCGGCATACAAAGTAATAACTGGCAACCACCTTCAAGTTCCCATGTTGTAGAAGATGAATATTGTTTAGCATACAAAAGTGTAGAACCACTTATTCCATTTTTCTTTATCATAAAAATGTGATTGAAACTTATATTGTTTAACTGAGCAAGCACTTTAACATTCCCACCACCCCCATCTAATATATATCTCTTAAAGTCATATACCTCCTTCAAGTGTAACACTTTTGGGCGTGGTGTATAAGCATCACAAATGACATCAAATAGTTTAGGTAAAGTGAAAGCATCATGCCGAGACAACTGTCTGGAGAATGTGCTAAACATCTGATCTATATGGTCATGTGTGTGGCCAACCAAAAGGAAATTGACTTTCACTTTCCTAAACAATTCTAGGTTGACCAACATACTTAGACAGCCAAATACAGTTGAATTTTTGTTCTCTCTAGCAGTATTGTCCAATTGAATGTATAGAACAGGGGGGAAAGGTTGGCCCCAAGACATCAAAACTTGGTGAATCACTGTAACTGTTAGGTTAGGGTCATTGTGAACATTGGGGTAAGCAATGAAGACGTGAGGTCGAACAGACCTATTATAAGCCAAGCATCCCACCAAGTGCATTTGAACAAGGCACTCATCATTGACATCTTTGGGGAGCCTCCGCATATGCGGCAAGCATGTCTTCTTCTGGTCCATGCCATCTATCATTAAGCACATGTATTGTTCGGGCCTCTTCAAACACTTCTCTCTATGATGCATCGCCTTCTTTCGTTCTAAGGATTGTGCCTCACGATGCTCTTGTAGTAACTTCTTACTCGTATCCTTTTCCATTGATGTCTTTGCACCTTTAGCCAAACTTTTAAGATTTGCACAAATGGAGCAATACCCCATACGTACTTTACGAGGAATAATAACATTTGAAAACCGAGCTCTCCATAATCTTGTGAATTGGCTATAGGTGATAGACTTATTACGTGAGCCCAACATATCAGATCGATAGACATCATAAACTTCCCGATGTGTATAATTATTAGAAAGATGCATCCTACCTGTAGTGGGCATTACTTCACAATTTAACTGAAAGTAAGTTTTCATCCAGCCAATAGCATGTCTTCCAATTGCAATTTTCATACTTGCAACCTCTTTACAATTGAGCATCTGATCCCCGCTAAGTAGACATTGTTGTACTCTATGTAGCCGCATGTTACTAACACATAACGCAATTTTGAATGCAACTCTACATATCTGTTGCGCATGGAAGATATAATACTCGAATGATACTTTGATCCCCGTACATTTGTCAGATACTAGTTGCATATGTGACCCGAGGTAAGTGTCTTGCTCATCACCGGTCATCGAAAAATAGTATCGCCTTAATTCTCGCAACTTTGATTTTCCAATCATAGACATACAACCATGGGCACAACATATTTTTTTGACATCAAATCCAATCTGTTTATCTGATGTCACCAAGCTAAATCTAGCCAGACGAATTCTTCGTGGGATTCTTCTAATATGCATAGGGCTCCAAGATTTCTCTTCCTGCATAGAGGTTGGTGTAACCTTGTTACAGTCTAATTCTCTGTTGTGACCATCGCCAATGTTATTCAATGTTTCCTGGGCACTACCTTCATTCTCGGTATCTTTATTAATATCGTATTCTTCAATAGAGAACTCTTCACATGTGTCATTATTTACGTTCCCTGTAGATGAGCTCAGACAATATTCTTCGATAGAATATGGTGAGTCCGTCGACAGACAATATTCTTCAATCGAATATGGTGACTCTGTTGACAAACAATACTCTTCAGTAGAAAACGATGGGTCTAATGACAAACAATATTCTTCAATCGAGAACGGTGAATCTTCACTCATGGCTTAAGGTCTAGATAGGGCTCTCTAAGTTATGTGCTTAGGGTAAGGAAAAAAACTAATAAGCTCCTCTCTAAACATATACTCCTCTCTAAACATAAACTTCTCTCTAAACAAAAGCCAAATCAATTGAATGTCTATATTATGTAATATTCTATTAATACAATACATCAAAAAATTATTTTTAATAAAGTAATTGTACTTAAAATATCAATTATTATATAAACTAGATCTATATGAAGTTAAATCAAGTAAAATATAAAACTAATCATTAACAAGCCATGAATATGTTGGATTAATGTTAAAATCATTGGCTAATTAATGGCACCCATTTTGATATAGAACGTCTCACTCATTGGTTCTTTAATGCTCACTATTTTAAATATTAGACTTATCAATCATTGGTTAATTCATGCCAACATCTTTAATACATAGCATTTGAGAGTCATAAAAATTGTTGCTTTTAGTAATCAATCATTGGTACATTCATGAACCGCTATCATTGTCTCCTTCATAACCTTTGAAGTCATTGCAAGTTGTTATGACTATAAAAGATTGATCAATATGTTAGTTTGACTTTGTAATCATTAATACAATCATAAGTTACTCTAGTTAATGTGACTATGGTTACCAACTAACTATCCTCAAAGTTACCAACCTTGGTTAAGGTGACTATGGTTACTTTAACCAATGTGGTCAATCCCTATAATAGGAATACCTCGTCATATTTCACTCACAAGAGCGTACAAAGCGTACAAAGCACACAGAACGTAGAGAGCACACAAAGCACACAAAAGCACACAGAGCACAAAGCACCAAAGCGCGATCTCCGCCTCCACTTCCACACGATCAACCATGTCTTCAAAGAGAATCGAGCGCGAGGACTCCAGGTAGGCCTCTGACACTGTGGACATTTTTGTAAATATGTTTCGTCGCTGAAGAACTCGATACGCCGTATCGAGTTCATGTATACAATACAAATTTTATACATGAACTCGATACGGCGTATCGAGTTCATAATTTGTTTTTGCTTTTTAAACGGGAACTCGATAACACGAACTCGATACGGCGTATCGAGTTCGTGTTTAAAACCTAAACTTTAAACACGAACTCGATACGCCGTATCGAGTTCCTGTTTAAAAAGCAAAGAAAGCAAAGGAACTCGATATGGCGTATCGAGTTCCCGTTTAAAGTTTAGGATTTAAACAGGAACTCGATACGCCGTATCGAGTTCCTGTATAAAAGAAGGCTCTGAGAGAGAAAAATTGTGTTTTTGGGGTAACAAATAATTATGGTGTGGAAAAGATATCAAATTGTCTGGCAAAATCGGTCTTTTTTATGTTGACTTTCCTTACTTTTAAAAAAAAACATGCTCTAATTATAGGTGTTTTATGACCTACTTTAGCTTAAAATAGTAGAAAATGATCCACAAATTGCCTTTACGATAGCAAATTCTCCTAAATATAGGTTTGGAATCTATATAAGTCATACCTACTATTTAAAAGAATATATAACCCTATTTACTTATTACGATATATATTTTCTAGGTTGAATAGCCCTGCCTATAATAGATTTTGGAATATAGGACTGCTAGTGAGAACTGTTCTTCATGTTAATATACAACATTAATCTACGTGACCACCTAACTTATGTTTTTGCATACACTTTCTTAAATAGGTCGTTTGAGAACCTGTCGGACCGACCCGTGAAGAAAATAAAGCTTCGCATACAAGGTTCTCCAATCGAAGCCTAGACCAAGGTAGTTCCTGAGACCATGAAGAGAGGAAAAAAGCTTCTCTTTAACGAAGAGACAAAATCTCAGCCACATAGTGATGTTAGCCAAAAGAAACTTGTCGCCGCTACTGGAGGTGAAGACCTTCCTGACCGAGATCTCACGGACAAGGAATGGTGTATGCAATATGTCGACTCAATGAAAAAAGTCGTATTTTATACAACAAAGAATAAGGGTGAGGGGCAGCTTGGAAAGGAAACCCCATTTATGTATTGTTGCAAAACAGCGCTCGGTCACAAACCGAGGAATAGGATCAACTCACAGAAAACGGGAAATACCAAATGCACGAAGACAATAGAGAGAAGAGTACACAGGGTGTTTTACGTGGAAAACCCTAAATGAGAAAAACCACGGGAGTCCTCCAACTCCAACTATCACTATACCCAGAGATGTACAATGGTGAAGCTACAGGGCAACAACCTTGAGCTCACTGTCTTCGCCACAGGCGGCGGTAGTACACAGAGGCGTCGACCTCTTCCTTTCTCTCTCTCTCTCTCTCGGCTGCTCTCGCTTCGCTCTCTCGGCTGAAAACATAAAATGAGCAACAACGTAAAACTGTTTGCCCTAAGTCATATTTATACGCATATGACTTTCGGGCTATTTACAAATATAGCCTCAAGGGCCCTTGGCAAACATATTCACAAATATGTCCCCGCATCCGGATCTCGCTCCGGGTACATTCATCATCCGGCTCCGTAGTCGGGGTCTTCATCATCCGGCTCCGTAGCCGGGACCGTAACCGTAACCGTAACCGTAATTGCCGTCATTCATCTCCGGACATCCCATCCGGAGGGACCGAAATCCCAACAAACTCCCTCTTCACTTCGGCATGGGATGTCTATCCAATCCGATCCTCTTCCGGCATGCTTCCAGCTTGTCGGGTGTGAGTACCTTGGTCAGCATATCCGACCCGTTCTCGTCCGTGTGGATCTTCGTCAGCACGAAGTCCTTGTCTTCTATCCTTTCCCGGATCCAGTGGTATCTACACTGGATGTGCTTCGTCCGGGAGTGATAGGCCGCATTCTTCGCAAGGTGGATGGCACTCTGACTGTCGCAGTAGAGTCGGTATTCCTCCTGCCGGATACCGAGCTCTCTAATGAAGTCCTTCATCCATATTATTTCCTTGCCGGCTTCAACAGCTGCCATGCACTCCGCCTCCGTAGTTGACAACGCAACCGTCTTCTGCAGCCTCGACTGCCACGAAACAGCTCCCCCTGCATACGTCATCACATACCCTGATGTGGACCGGCTGGTATCTGCATCAGCCGACATATCCGAATCGGTAAAGCCGTCGAGTTCGGGCTTACCGGAGCCAAATCGGAGGCACACGTTTGCCGTGCCCTTCAGGTATCGGAGTATCCACTTGACCGCGTTCCAGTGCTCTTTGCTGGGATTGCTCATGTACAGGCTCACCACTCCGACTTCTTCAGCATCCGTATCTTGGCCTGGTCCCGTCCGACGATCAACATGTCGTCCACGTACAGGAGGAGTATTAGAAAGTCTCCTCCTTCGAACTTCTTCACAAACATGCAGTGATCGGACTGCGTTTTGTGGTAGCCTTCGTCGGTCATGAAGGAGTCGAACTTCCGGTACCATTGCCGGGGAGCCTGCTTCAGTCCGTAAAGGCTCTTCTTCAACCGGCATACCAGGTGCTCCTTCCCTTTCTTCTCGAATCCTTCCGGTTGCTGCATGTAGATCTCTTCTTCGAGGTCACCATGAAGGAATGCCGTCTTCACGTCCATCTGTTCTACATCGAGGTCCACACTTGCCGCTATGCTCAGCACCATCCGGATGGAGGTCATCTTCACTACCGGGGCAAATATCTCATCGAAGTCGACGCCCTTCTTCTGCTGGAACCCCTTCACTACGATCCTGGCTTTGTATCTCGGGGGGTTTCCGACATCTCCTGGTTTCAACTTGAACACCCACTTGTTTCGAAGTGCCCGCTTTCCTTTCGGCAACTCCACAAGTTCATATGTGTGGTTCTCATGCAGGGAATCCATCTCCTCCTGCATGGCACTTAACCACCTGCGGCTATGGGTGTCAAGTTTTGCTTCTTCAAAGCTCTCCGGCTCCCCCTCGTCGGTTAGCAGCACGTGCTCTAGTTCCGGAAATCTCCGGGGGGGCCTTCTCTCTCTTAGAGGATATCTCCGTTCCGGAGCTTCGGTAACCGGCTCCTCCGTTTCCTCTTCATCCAGATCCATTTCGGGATCGGGGCCGGTTCCGGTATCAGTTTCATCTTCCTCGGCCGGTTCTGTTTCTTCACCGTCTTCGGCCGGATCCTCGAGTGCTAACCGGTCCCTTGCCGGTCGGGACTGCTCTTCGTAGAGTTGATCCTCACCGGTCGACTTGGAGCTCTTCATCTTCTTCTCCGACTCCCAGTCGGCGAGTGTCTTGTCCTCCATGAAGATGATATCTCGACTCCTGAATATCTTCTTGTCGACCGGGTCCCATACTCGGTAGCCGAACTCGTCGTCGCCGTAACCGAGGAATATGCATGGCCGGGTCTTTGGATCTAACTTTCCTCTCCGTTCCTTTGCCACATGCACGTATGCGAGACACCCGAACACCTTCAGATGCCGGTAGGACACTTCCTTACCGGTCCACACTTTCTGCGGCGTGTGTCCGTCCAAAGGTACTGAGGGTGATCTATTTATCACATACGTCGCCGTCGACATTGCCTCAGCCCAAAATCCCTTGGGTAATTTCGCATGTGCTAGCATACTCCGGACCCTCTCCATTATGGTCCGGTTCATCCTCTCGGCCAGCCCGTTCAGTTCCGGCGTTTTCGGCACAGTAAACTCGAGCCGGATTCCCTTCGAGCGACAGTACTCTGCGAACTGCCCCCGGTATTCCCCTCCGTTATCCGCTCGTATCGCTTTCAGCTTCTTGCCGGATTCTCTTTCCACTCTCGCGTGGAGTTCTTTGAAGACGGACAATACTTGGTCCTTTGTCTTCAACGGTGCCGTCCACAACTTCCAGCTATGGTCATCTATGAATGTTACGAAGTACTGGGCTCCGCCATGTGACTTCGTTTCTACCTGACACACATCAGTGTGTACCAACTCCAATGGTACACTACGTCTCATCGGTGGCCTTGAGTGGAAGGAGGTTCGGTTCTGCTTACCGGCCAGGCAATCGGTGCACTTCTCCAGGTGCACATGCTTCACTGGAATAAGGTTGTCTTCTGCAAGCCTCTTCATCCCCTTCTCACTCATGTGGCACAGTCTCTTGTGCCACAGCTCACCGGCAGTGTCGGCTGCCACGTTCAGCTCCTCCGGACATAGCCGGGAATTCATCAGGTACAGTGTGTTGACCTTCCGGGCCCGAGCCACTGTCAGGCTCCCTTTGCTGAACTTCATGACACCGTTCCGGATGCTACCCGTGTAGCCTTCATCATCTAGCCTCCCGGCCGAAATCAGGTTCAATCGAACCTCCGGAACGTGTCAAACATCCTTCAGCAGCATCTTGCATCCGGTTGATGTCATCAGCCACACGTCTCCTATGCCGGCAATCCGGCATGTGCCTTCATTTCCCATCCGGACACAGCCGTGCTCACCGGCTGTGTAGGATGAGAAGTATTTCTTCTCCGGGGTCAGGTGGAACGACGCTCCGGAATCGACCACCCAGGTCATCTCTTCACCGGCAAGGTTCAGCTCCGTCTCTTCGGTAATGAGCATTATCTCTTCTTCACTTGCCGCGAGTGCCGTCGTTCCTTTCCGGCCCTGCCCTCGCCAATCCGGACCTCTCCGGTCCGTGGCTCCCCGGTATGCATCGTTTCTCTCCGGTGACTTCTTCGAATCGGTGTCGTCGGCTCCGTTGTCCTTTCGGTAATGCCGACAATTCTTCCGGAAGTGCCCCGGCTTCCCACAGTGGAAGCATGTGGATCTTCCTCTTGACTGCGACCGGGTCCCCGACTTCTCCCGTCTTTGCGGACTCCGGTTCCATTGTCTTCCCCGATCCGATTCGGTAAGCAGCATCTTCGGATCGGAAACCGGTTCTTTATCTCTCCGACGCTGTCGTAGTGTATTTCGTACACTACGTGAAAAAGTAAAAATAATATAACCGATTTAATTACATATAAATAAATAAAATAAGAATATCAAAATATTTATCACGTGAATAGGGCAAGATTCGAACCTTGTACCTCCACATAGCCAAACCTCAACTTTACCATTATGCTACCTTATCTTTAGTGTTTTACAAATAGATTTAATAAGTATAAGTGCTTTATTTGCACCTACCTTTATTAAAAGGTAAATCATGCATTTTTAGAGTGCGTGAATATTTTATAGAAAAACGCAAGCAACTAAAAAGTGACTCATGCACATCTAGCGTGCATGAGCACTATATTTAGCAAATAAAAGCAAGGATTAGAAAAGCATCACATGCACATTTAGTGTGCATGAACATATTAGAAAAAAAGCATGTAGCTATGCTTAGTCTCTCCCATCACTACATAAGGATGGGGAGCACAATGTAATAGGTGTGTGAAATATTTGGAAATTGGATATATTTCCGAAAACACCAACCGATTAATATAATCGTGGGATTCACGAAAATAATATAATCTATACTTGTGGGATTCACAAGTTTCTTATATCTTTCTTTCAATCTAAATACATATTCTTATCTAAATATTGATTAATCGAATACAATACACTCGTGGGATTCACGAAATTTCTATCTCTCTTTCTAATAATCTATTCATTACTAGCCTCATCTCATATTCTTCTTTCTCCTAGTCCAAAACCTCGGCGGTTCCCACCCGACTCACGCAACGATCCGGAGCCGAAAGGCACGACACAGTTGGTGAACCCGACGTGAAGGCGAGTGGCAAGGAGATGGAGAATCAACAAGAGGCACTGAGCATAACGATGATGATGATGTTCGAGCGGATGCTACAAGAACAACGGGTGATGTCGGAGATCACGGCGGTAGTAAAGCGGCTCGTACAACGAAACGGACAATTCAACGGAAACGATCTGTCACGCTATCTACATGACTACAAGGCAGAGATGATACGATGTGGGATACCGGAAGGATTGCAAGTGACATCCTTCAATCGGGTGGCCACGGATGAGCTACAAGAGAGAATCCACAAGATACGGCAACAAAACTCGACATGGGGATCATTCGAAGAAGCTTTACGAGAGGCATATGATTACAAGAGATCGAAGGGAAAAGATCGGCGAGAATTCGACGAATGGGTGGCATCGGAGAAGACCCACCGAAGTGCAACACAAGCATTCCTAGAGTTCGAGCATCGTTTTGCTCGACTCTCGGAGCGAGAACAACGATTGGTGGGAGAGGATAAAGTCCTAATGTTCGTAAAATCGATCGATCGAAAAGAAAGGATGGACATCGGGATCGAACTCGAAGACGATGACGGTGCGAATGGTCTTACCGAAGATTGGGCCGAAGTCCAAAGGGTATGCCGGAGACATGATGAGAGGAAGATGAGAATCTTGTCAACGACATCGCCGATGAAGGATGGTCGATTGAAGACAAACGATGGAGCCGATATGAAGGCCGAAATACAACATGATGGTGCGACGGAAGAGGGTGTAAAACAAGCTACCCTCTTGTCTTGCGAAAGAACAACGACGAAGGATAAGGCCGATAACCCAAGTGTAGAAGAAGATTTCAGAATACAAGTGTCCGAAACATCGGGTGAAAAAGGGGTAAGCATAATTGATGCAGTGAAAGAGAGCAAGGAGGACTTGATTGAGGAGGTCGCCACGAAAGATGACATCGAATCGAAGGTGGCTATGGACAAATCAACGACGGATGGCCATATCGAGACTTCCCCACCACTAATTCCAGAGACTCCGGCGGTTGCGTTCGAAAGGCAACGTGAGACCGAAGAGACGGAAGGTGGCGGAGAGAAAACGAATGTCGAAGCCGACGAATACGATGAAGAGATAGCCGAGAAGAATGCTAAGGGTGAAACTACGAAAGAAGGTAATACCGAGGATTCATGCCAACAATATCTAGAGACTTCGGCAGTTGTGTCCGAGAACCAACGTGAGACCGGAGAGACGGGAGGTGGCAGCAAGAAAGGTAAAGTCGGAAGCCGGTTTGGATGGAAGGTGATCCGGACGGGATTCTGATCCGGAAGAAAGCCGAACCGGGTAAAAGAGGATTCGACTGAAAGACAACCCGAAAGAAAGCCGAACCGAGCGAATGAGGATTCGACCGAAAGTCGACCCGAAAGAAAGCCGAACCAAAAGGAAGAGAACTCGGCCGAAAGAAGACACAAACGAAAGCCGAACCGGGCGAATGAGGATTCGGTCGAAAGACGACCCAAAAGAAAGCCGACCCGAAAAGGGGTCGACTTGGTCAAAACCGATCGACCGAGTCTGACTTGGCCGAATGCGAATATGGATGGAAGCCGACCTAGCCGAAAGCCGATCGGACGAGACCGATCCGGAAAGAAGCTAATCCGACTCAATCGGAGGTTGGACCGGTCGAGGCTGGTGAAAACGAGGAAAAGAAAGCCAACCGAAACCGAAACCGATAGATCGAAACCGGGGCGGAAGGAGACCGACTCAATCAAAACCGAACAACCGATTCCGATTCGGCCGAATACGAATCCGATCGGAAGCCGATCAAACCAAAAGTTGATCGGACGAGAGCGATCCGGAAAAAAGTCAAGGTTGATGAAGACAAGAAAGAGCCCAGTAAAAGACACTACCACGAATGAACAAAGAATATGGTGGATCGGATGGCAACAATGGTTCGGTTGGAAAGAATGGGTCTACTCAAAATGGAGAGACAAAGTTGACATAGCGGGACAAACGGAGGATGAAGGGGAGACAATGAGCATCGGCAACTTCGGCACATACCGGAGGATGTGCGGGTTCGGAGGGGGCGAGTGTCGTAGTGTATTTCGTACACTACGTGAAAAAGTAAAAATAATATAACCGATTTAATTACATATAAATAAATAAAATAAGAATATCAAAATATTTATCACGTGAATAGGGCAAGATTCGAACCTTGTACCTCCACATAGCCAAACCTCAACTTTACCATTATGCTACCTTATCTTTAGTGTTTTACAAATAGATTTAATAAGTATAAGTGCTTTATTTGCACCTACCTTTATTAAAAGGTAAATCATGCATTTTTAGAGTGCGTGAATATTTTATAGAAAAACGCAAGCAACTAAAAAGTGACTCATGCACATCTAGCGTGCATGAGCACTATATTTAGCAAATAAAAGCAAGGATTAGAAAAGCATCACATGCACATTTAGTGTGCATGAACATATTAGAAAAAAAGCATGTAGCTATGCTTAGTCTCTCCCATCACTACATAAGGATGGGGAGCACAATGTAATAGGTGTGTGAAATATTTGGAAATTGGATATATTTCCGAAAACACCAACCGATTAATATAATCGTGGGATTCACGAAAATAATATAATCTATACTTGTGGGATTCACAAGTTTCTTATATCTTTCTTTCAATCTAAATACATATTCTTATCTAAATATTGATTAATCGAATACAATACACTCGTGGGATTCACGAAATTTCTATCTCTCTTTCTAATAATCTATTCATTACTAGCCTCATCTCATATTCTTCTTTCTCCTAGTCCAAAACCTCGGCGGTTCCCACCCGACTCACGCAACGATCCGGAGCCGAAAGGCACGACAACGCGCTTCTTCGTTCAAAATGCTTGTCTTTACCGTTTGTAGAGACAAGTTATCTTCGGTGCAGGAGGTGCTGAGAGTCACCACCAAGTTCTCCCAGCTTTCCGGCAATGTACACATCAGAATGATGGCTTGCATTGCATCCTCCAACGGGAACTTGATCGCCGCAAGCTGGTTCACGAATCCCATGAACGTGCTCACGTGTTCCACCATATTCTCACCGTCCCGGTACTTGAGGTTCACTATCTTCCTCATCAGGGAGGTTCGGTTCAACGCATTCTTCCTCTCGTAGAGGCCCGACAGCTTCTTCCACATCTCATATGCGTTGGTGTCATTCGCCACATGTTGTAGAACGCTTACATCGACATATTGCCGGATCGTCGCTACGGCTTTCCGGTTCAGGAGCTTCCACTCCGACTCTATTACCCCCTTGGGTATCTCGGCATTGTCGATCGGTTCATACAGGTCTCGGACGATGAGAAGGTCTTCCATCTTTATCTTCCAGTCGGCGTAGTTCTGTGAGTTCAACACCATCATGCCCGGAGGCCCACTACCGCCGCCTTCCATTTTCTGTGTTACCGTGCTCTGATACCAATTTGTTGCAAAACAGCGCTCGGTCACAAACCGAGGAATAGGATCAACTCACAGAAAACGGGAAATACCAAATGCACGAAGACAATAGAGAGAAGAGTACACAGGGTGTTTTACGTGGAAAACCCTAAATGGGAAAAACCACGGGAGTCCTCCAACTCCAACTATCACTATACCCAGAGATGTACAATGGTGAAGCTACAGGGCAACAACCTTGAGCTCACTGTCTTCGCCACAGGCGGCGGTAGTACACAGAGGCGTCGACCTCTTCCTTTCTCTCTCTCTCTCTCTCGGCTGCTCTCGCTTCGCTCTCTCGGCTGAAAACATAAAATGAGCAACAACGTAAAACTGTTTGCCCTAAGTCATATTTATACGCATATGACTTTCGGGCTATTTACAAATATAGCCTCAAGGGCCCTTGGCAAACATATTCACAAATATGTCCCCGCATCCGGATCTCGCTCCGGGTACATTCATCATCCGGCTCCGTAGCCGGGGTCTTCATCATCCGGCTCCGTAGTCGGGGTCTTCATCATCCGGCTCCGTAGCCGGGACCGTAACCGTAACCGTAACCGTAATTGCCGTCATTCATCTCCGGACATCCCATCCGGAGGGACCGAAATCCCAACATGTATGGCCGTATTCTACGATTTGACTATGAAGATGCAGATTCGGCCAACATACTGGTAATGATAGAGTGCTCCAAGGGGGTACGTAAAGTGTTCCTTTCAGAAGATCTTTTAGTAAAGGAATCTTGTGGGCCATAAGCGTTCAAAAAAGATCTTAAAAGCTCACAAAACCTTATTGTTACCTTGAGGCCTTATATACAAGGCCTTGTAACTCTAAGAGATGAAGTGCCCTCCCCATTGAAGGCCACAAAAAGGGTATCCAAAGTTGAGTCAAGACCACCAAAGAAGAAGACAACCAAAATGTCAGATACGGATTCAACAAGTGAAAACGAAGAGGAGGATAATAAGGGGACGCCAGGAGCTGAGCTGGCCTCGGGTGTTTTGTCATCTGAGCAAAATAAGATAAGGAGAGAGTTAATGCAACGGAAATTGGTCAGGAAAGGGCAAGTGTTTAATTTGCCTATAACACACATCCATCGGCCCCCTATTGATGAAAAAACAGGTCGACGACCACTTGAGATTAGAGAGCCACACCGCATGCATGTTCAAAATCTCAAGAAAAAAATGAAAATTAATCCTCATGCCACTGTGGTGCCTTTTATTGTTATGGTAGATCCTCAAGAATGTGAAACCATTGAAGATTTTGATATTAGAAAGCATGATCAATATAATTATTTTGTCATTGGTGGATCGCATTCAGCAGAGGCACGTTGGCAACTTGTGAGAGAACATCCAACAACTTTCTTCTTCAAGTATGCCGAGTGCAAAATTTATGTTGGGCTCACAACCGAAGAGGCTAAGCTGTTGGCATGGGACCATAATAATGATAATGACTATAGGCAGAAAATGTCGTCCATTGAGCGTATACGGTTCTTCCACCACGAGTATTAAGACGTGAAACAAAAGTTTGGTGTGAAGTTACATCCAGGCCTTCGACGTCAATGTCTGCATGAAGTCGGCATTGTGGTAGATGATAATGTTAGGTCCGATGGTCTTCGAAAATATGAGTCTTGGTTTCAATTGGCGTTTAGAGATGGAGAAGTATGGGACCTACAAGATCAAATCTTCTCAATGTGAGAGAATAAGGAGGTAAAGGGTCAACGACAAAAGAAATGTAGGGTTGACCCTCAACTAGAGTTAAAGTCACAAGCCGCCAAGAAAATTGACTTGACAATTGAAGAAGCGGCAAACGACATGAAGCTGTCTCTATGGAGAGCAATGCAAGGTATTAAGGACGAGCAGCTTCTTGTGTCGGTTTTGTCAAGGGTTGTGGCGAAAGATTTAAGCCTTGAAGAAATGGTCACTGAGTTCAATAAGTAAGTCTTTCAAATACTGAAATTGTAGTCTATCTGGTGTAATTCAAAGTTCTAATCTTGATTTCTAATTTTACAGTCATAAGGTGTACATGAAGATCCAAGAAGTTATGATGAAACAACTTGGATGTATAACTTGGGAACAAGTGACCGAGGATTATCCTCTAACGTCTTCGTATAAGGCGTTATCAGAGTATTTTATTGCATTCAAGGATTGGGTTAGTATTCATGGTTTTTCATTACCCTTTCATCATATGTAGAGCTTGTATGATAATACCTGATGGCATGGTTTTTCAATTCCATATCATAGATTTCTTGTTTAGCTTCGATTCGCATGTTTGAACACAAAAATCTGATATCGCAAGAGCCAGCTATGGACATATTCATTTACTCACGACCTCTTGTCTACGCCCTCCGCAAGTGTTGCACAACTTTTCTTTTTTCTTCATGTGTCTCGCCCTGAGTTTTGAAATCATGATTTTTCAATTCCATATCATAGATCGCTTCTTTAGCTTCGATTTACAAGTTTGAACACAACAATCCGATATCACAAGAGCCAGCTATGAAAATTTTTATTTACTCTCGTCTCTTGTCTTCCACGTCCTCAAGTGTGGCACAACATTACTTTTTTCTTTATCTGTCTCGCCCTGAGTTTTGAAATCATGATTTTTCAATTCCATATCATAGATTTCTTCTTTAGCTTCAATTCGCATGTTTGAACACAATTATTCAATATCACAATTGCCAGGTATGGACATTTTCAATTACTCACACGCTCTTGTCTACGCCCTCCTCAAGTGTGGCACAACTTTGCTTTTTTCTTCATGTGTCTCGCTCTGAGATCCATATCATAGATTGCTTCTTTAACTTTCATTCGCATGTTCGCATTTTTAAATACCCTTTTTACTTTAGTTTGAGTATACCCCAATCTCATCCCTAACTCGCATAACCTTTCCCCTCACATACCCCCCTCTAGCCATAGCACATTACAAACCTTAAGCACCCTCCACCATAACCTTCTCTCTTATTACAAACCTAAAAACACACCCTCCCCTACACATACCCCCCTCTCTAACTATAATAACCACACCCCTCATCTCCCCTCCACTACACACCCACTCACACCTTTCGTCTCTTGCTCACCTCGCTCACGCTCTCCTGGAGCTTTTTGTTTCCTTGCCTTGTTTTTCTTTTTTTTAACCGCACAATATACCACTTAAATGGCAATGAAAGGTTCCAATATAAAGACAACCCAACGTCACACAACTAAAACCCCACTGACTACCACTGCACCAAAACCCAACTTGAAAAGGCTCCTTGAACCCACGACCAACACCACCAACATCAACGCACTCGCTACTGACCTGGCAGCAACAACAACTACTACCGCACTCTCTGCCCACCCAGAAACAAGCACCTTCGTCGCCGGTGCGGACGTCTTCGACCCGCCAACAACCTCAAACAAGGACGCCCTCTCTCAACCCTCTCTTACATGTCAAATAATTAATAATAAAGATCTAATACATCTATATGATCTATGTGTCGAAGATGAGGACTCCACACACACAACGACCCCCCTAAACCCTAAACCTAAAACCCCCACCCTACCTACTAAAAATGCCTCCCCTAGCGTAATACCACCTAACAACCCTAGTAATAGCAAACTCAATCGCGACCTCTCCTAGAAAATCTAAAAGACTTAAGAATGGAAGGGTTCCCTAAATTCAAAGCTATGCTCTCCCCCGCTGGCAAACTAGCTCTCTACCACAAACTATTTGAGGTCTTCAGTTCCCCCACCCCCCTTAGAACTCGGATATAAAGACCCGGCCGCCATCCCTTTGACAACCAACCAAAGCCTTCCGCCAGCTGGTAGTCATCACGCCCACACAAATATGTGCACACAAGACAAGGGCGAGGGTAAATCAACAACACTAAACCCAAGCCCCGAACCACTAAACCCCTTAGAAAACCTACCCATTCCTACCCACTTTCACACTATTTGTCAATGATCTCTTCTAGAATATAAGGAGTTACTTTCAAGGTTTAGGGTTTAGGGTTCCAAACCTTCCCCTCATCTCGTATATTTCCCTAGATACATCGATGACGCTTTCGGTATCTGGACAAGATCCGAATCCCAACTAACCACCTATTTAACCCTCTATAGTATAACCACCAACAACTCTCTCAAGCTGACCATCCAAACTTCTTACACACAACTACCCTTTTTAGATATCTGGGTAAATTTAGAAAATTCCACCTTCACTTTGAATTGCTTCCAAAAACTACTGAAAACTTATCAATATATCCCTTTTTCTTCCACCCACCCAACCCATGTCAAAAAAAGCTTCATCTCGAATGAGCTTAAACGATATATGGTTCGGGAGAGTACAACTCTAGGATATCAATCTATGCAACATAATTTCTTTTCTAGACTTAGAGCCCAAGGATATCCCTCTAATTTTATATTGAAATTTTTTAAACAAAACCCATATCACCTTAGACCTTTCTTTCCTCACACATACTACAACGAGAGAACACTCTACACCCATTATCTTTAATTTCAAGTACACTCTCGACACCCCGCAACTAAAAATCAATGATATCCTTACTAAGCTTCACATAGATACACAATTAGATCAAGAACTCCAACATATCCCCAAACCAATTATTTGTTGGACGAAACCCAAAAACCTCCACTCACTCCTTGTGAAACCAAAAAATATTACCACCCTTTCCATCTCGTCGTAATTACGCCTCACATATATTTTCTCCTTCCTTCTCTTCCATTCTCTCTCTCTCTCTCTCTCTCTCTCTCTCTCTCTCTCTCTTACATTTCGTCACTACCTAAAACACTATAGGCCACTCTTCCCACCTTTTCCTTTCTCTCTCCTCTCTCTAACTTTCCCTTCCTCCCTCTCCTCTCTCTACCTTTTTCCTCCTTTACCCTCCAATTTCTATTTCTCACGTAACATAAGGCTACTCTTCCCTCCCTCCTCTCTCTAACTTTCCCTTCCTCCCTCTCCTCTCTCTACCTTTTTTCACCTCCCCCTCCCTATAATTTCTATTTCTCACGTAACACAAGGCCACTCTTCCCTCCCTCCTCTCTCTACCTTTTTATATCCTGTCATTCTCCTCTTCTCACTCCTCTCTCTCCTCTCTCCTCCCACTCCCGCCTATAATTTCCTTTCCTCGTACCCCTCTCCTAAAATCTCTTTATTTCAAACACTTTATTTCCCCGCTTATTGAAGTTAAAATCGTTGTTGGCCACAACCGGTTGTACGTGTGTGGAATACAGAAATTGAGAATGACACAGATTTTAACATGGAAACCCGAACGGGGAAAAAACCACGTGCAGTCCACAAACTCCAAAACAGAACACTATGAGAGAAAGGAATACAATCAGAGATCTCAGAGGCAACGACCTCGAGATCCTGCTTCGCCAATAGGCGGCTATGGAGCTCACTCGCTTCCACTCACACTCATTCACTCTAACAGTTCCAAAGGCAACAACCTCGTTAACAGTAACTTTTCAATAACGCACATCTCTAACATGATTTCCCTAAGTACTTATATACTAATGTAACCTTTCGACTGTTTTCAAGTTTACCCCACGGGGGCATATTCAGACTATTTACAAACTTAGCCTTCCATGTTGGCTATCTCCACGATTTCCGGTTTCTTCTCACTTCCCATCCGGAGGGACCTGTTTCCTAACACTTATCACACACCTTTTATTTCTTCACTTATCACACTCAATCATACCTTCCTCCTTATCACACTCAGTCATGTCCCCTTATTACAACCATTTATTCCATTCCAAACCACTTATCACCAGCCGCCTATCTCTTAATTAGCACCCACACGTCACTCTAGAAACCAACCACCCATGTCTCCTTTCATACTCTCCTTTACACATTTATCCCTCTCTACACCCTTTAAACCCCTTAAACCCATTGTCATCCCCACATTCAAAAATCCACCACTCCCATACCACCCACACCCCACCCCTAAGTCACTATATATAGCCCCCTTTGTATCAAAATGACCTCTTGCACTGATGAGCTCATTGAGCGAAACTAGTTTACAGTAGCTAAAGGTCATATTTAATACATTTTCAATACTTTGTTTACCCTCTTCCTAATCTATCTATTTATCTCTTGAATGGACTAACAATGTTTTCCTCAAGATATATATACTAACCATGTTAGCCTTTCATTTATACTTTGATAATACACCCCTTAAAAAAAAACCCTAAAATACAAAACCCACTAATTCACCATATTCCCCCTACCTACTTACTCTCTATCCTACATCCAACACCTTAACCTCCAATGCCCTAAACCCTCATACTCCCCCCACAATAGAGTGTCTCCCATCTTACTCTCCAACAACCCACTTCTTGTGCCCGCACTCCTTGTTTTAGGCCCTTTGGTCCACTTACCCTAAACCCTATTCTTCTATGGAGGCTCCCTCATCAGAGAATGGCACCCATTGTGGTTCTCCATCAACTAACCTTGAGCTGCAATCTAATGACGAGTGCCCTCAACAAACAATGGGAACATCTGTAGCACAAGATTTGGCTACCCCCACCCTAGCTAAGAGATTAAGCGCCAACAAACGTCCTTCTAAACGAGCCAGAGACATCCTCCTCGCTCTCTCTCCTAATGATACAACTTCTACCAAGGCAACTGCAGCGTTAACCCACACTTTTTGCTCTCGATATCATGTAGACTACAAAACTAAAGCTCTCGCGGATTTCAAAAATCTTTTTAAACGAAAAAAACATCTTCAAATGCAGAGTTTGCATTTATACTCCACACAAATGGTCGATTCTTCTGTGTCAGTTGAGTGAGGGGAGCAATATGATCTTTGAATAATCTTTGATGAACTTGTGATAAAAGTTTGCGAACCCTAAAAACCATTGTACATCTCGCACAGACTGTGGTTTTTGCCAATCCCAAACTGTTTGAACCTTTGCTGGATCCATAGAGATGCCATGTGAAGAGACTATGTATCCCAAAAAATCCCCTTGACGCTAGTCGAAACTACACTTCTCCAACTTTGCATAGAGACCATATTCACGCAACCATTGTAAAGCTTGTTGAACGTGTATATCATGATCCTCTTGAGTTTTTGAGTAGATCAAGATATCATCCAGGTAAATTATGACGAAAATATCGAGGAAATCTCGAAAAATGTCATTTGCCATATGTTGGAAAACTGTTGGAGCATTCGTGAGACCAAATGGAATCATTGTATACTCAAAATGGCCATAGCGAGTACGGAAAGCACTCTTCCATTTATCCCCAGGACGAATTCGAACAAGATTGTAAGCACCTCGAAGATCTAATTTTGTGAAATACTTAGCTCCATTTAGGCATTCCAGAAGGCTCAAAATCCATGGTAGAGCATATCGGTTTCGAATAGTTACTTTATTCAATCCTTGATAATCCACGACCATACGAAGCGAACCATCTTTCTTCTTAACGAAAAATATGGGTGTGCTCAGTAGGAGATATTGAATTCTGGATAAAACCATTTGCCCAGTTCTCATCGATATATTCTTGAAGAACCTCTAATTCCGTGGGTGAAAGGTTATAAATTGGCCCCCATGGAGGCTCTTTTCCGGGTTGCAAATTGTTGGGAGACAGGTCCCTCCGGATGGGAAGAGAGAAGAACAGTGCCGACGAACAAACTCGGCCTCGGCCGATACGGTATGAGGAGTACCCGGCTATGGAGACCCGGATGATACAGGCCCGGTGTGAACCGGATGAGTAGTACCCGACTACGGAGAGCCGGATGATACAGGCCCGGTGTGAACCAGATGAGTAGTACCCGGCTACGGAGAGCCGGATGGTGCAGGCCCGGTGTGAACCGAATGAGGAGTACCCGGCTACGGAGAGCCGGATGGTGCAGAACCGGTATGAACCGGAGGAAGAGACATATTCGTAAATATGTTTCTGAGAGCCCATTGTGGCTACATTTGTAAATAGCCAAAAAGTCATATTAGTATAAATATGACTTAGGGCAAACTTTTAAGTAGTTGTTGTCATTTTCTTGTTGGTGCAAGAAGAAGAAGAAAGAGCACGTAACGTTGTATAGAGAGAGAGAGAAAGAGGTCGCTGCCTCTGTTGTAACCGCCGCTTGTGGCGAAGATCGTGAGCACGAGGTCGTTGCCTCCATGAACTCACTATTTTGTACATTCATACATAGTGACAGTTTGCAGCCTGTGGGCTGCCGTGGTTTTTCCCCTAGTTTGGGGTTTTCCACGTTAACCTCCTGTGTTCCATTTTCTCCTTTTTTTGTGTCGTGTTCTATTTCCCGCTTTCTGTGTATGAAAAGAATCTCGGTTGTGGCCGAGTCTTGGGCATAAGGAACGACAAGTTCCCGTCAAGTGGTATCAGAGCGAAATCAACACAGAAAATGGACGAATCGTTTGGCGGCATGTTCAAGTTCACCGGCTCCAACTATTCAGTGTGGAAGTCGAAGATGAGGGACATGCTCGTGGTTAAAGACCTCTGGCTGCTGGTTTAGTTCGGGGACAAGAGACCGGACAAAATCGACGCCGCGATATGGGAGGTGATGCACATGAAGACAACGGCGTACATACGGTGCTTCATCGACATGAGCCTATACAACAACTTCAATGAAAAGAGCAAGGCTCATGACCTCTGGGAGAAGATCGGCATAATGTTCCAAAACAAAAATGTTGTCAATCAGGTTTCGGTATTCCGGAAGCTAGTAAGACTCCGGTACCAAGATGGCTCTAGCATGGCGGAGCACATGAATGCCTTCCAGGGGCTGATACACCAGGCAACGTCATTGGAAGTACCTCTTGCCGACGAGGTACTAGCGCTACTCCTGCTCGGTTCCCTCCCGGATAGCTGGGAGACGTTGGTTGTCACTTTGGGCAACGCCGGGCCGGAAGGAAAACGGTTATCCCTAGCAAGAGTAAAGTCGAGCTTGCTAGATGAGGAGGCGCGTCGGAAGGATAAAGATACGAGCTCCGACTCCAAAGCGCTCCTTACCGAATCGGAATGCGTAAGACATAGAAACCGTAGTCCTCAGAACCGGGAGAAGTCGGGGAAACGGTCAAAGTCAAGGGGGAGGCCTACTTGCTTCTATTGCGGCAAGCCGGGACACTTCCAAAAGAACTGTCGGCATTTCCGTAAAGACAAGGAAACCAACGGTACCGATTCGAAGCAAACCCCAGACCGGAACGGTAAAGACCGGAACGGTAAAGACCGGAGGGGGCCGGACCGGAAGGGAACAACGACAATCGCGGCAAGTGAAAAAGAGTTTATGCTCATCACCGAGGAGAGTGAGATGAACCTTGCCGGCGATGAGATGACCTGGGTGGTAGACTCCGGAGCGTCGTTCCACCTTACCCCGGACCGGAAATGCTTCTCATCCTACTCAGCCGGTGACCACGGCTGTGTCCGGATGGGGAATGAAGGTACATGCCGAATTATCGGCATAGGAGACGTGTGGCTGTCAACACCAACAGGATGCAAGTTGCTGCTGAAGGATGTCCGACACGTTCCGGAGGTTCGTCTGAACCTGATATCAGCCGGTCGCCTAGATGATGAAGGCTACACGGGTAGCATTCGGAACGGTGTCATGAAGTTCAGCAAAGGGAGCTTGATTGTGGCTCGGGCCCAGAAGGTAAACGCATTGTACCTGATGAATGCCCGGTTATGTCCGGAAGAAGTGAACGTGGCATCCGACACTGCCGGTGAGCTGTGGCACAAGAGGCTGTGTCATATGAGCGAGAAGGGGATGAAGAGGCTTGCAGACGACAACCTCATTCCAGTGAAGAACGTGCACTTGGAGAAGTGCATTGATTGTCTGGCCGGTAAGCAGAATTGGACCTCCTTTCGATCAAGGCCACCGATGAGACGTAATGCACCACTGGAGTTGGTGCATACGGATGTGTGTCAAGTAGACACGAAGTCACATGCCGGAGCGCAGTACTTCGTGACGTTCATAGATGACCACAGCCGGAAGTTGTGGGCCACACCGTTGAAGACAAAGGATCAGGTGTTATCCGTCTTCAAAGAGCTCCACGCAAGAGTGGAAAGAGAAACCGGCCGGAAGCTGAAGACGGTTCAAGCAGACAACGGAGGAGAGTACCGGGGGCAGTTCGAGGAGTACTACCGCTCGAAAGGAATCCGGCTCGAATTTACCGTGCCGAAGACGCCGGAACTAAACGGACTGGCCAAGAGGATGAACCGGACCATAATGGAGAGGGTCCGGAGTATGCTAGCGCATGTAAAACTACCCAAGAAGTTTTGGGCTGAGGCACTGTCTATGGCGACATACGTGATAAATAGATCACCCTCAGTACCCTTGGACGGAGACACGCCACAGAGAGTATGGACCGTTAAGGAAGTGTCCTACCGGCATCTGAAGGTGTTTGGGTGTCTCGCGTACGTGCATGTAGCAAAGGACCGGAGAGGAAAGTTAGATCCAAAGACCTGGCCATGCATATTCCTCGGTTACGGTGATGATGAGTTCGGCTACCGAGTGTGGGACCCGGTCGACAAGAAGGTATTCCGGAGTCGAGATATTATCTTCATGGAGAACAAGACGCTCGCCGACTGGGAGTCGTAGAAGAAGATAATGAACTCCGAGTCGACAGGTAAGGATAGACTCTACGATGAGCAGACCCAACCGGCAAGAGACCGGTTAGCACTCGAGGAACCAGCCGGTTACGGTGAGGATACCGAACCGGCAGAAGAAGAAGTAGAGGAAGCTGAGACCGGAATCGGCCAAGACCCCGAATCGGATTCGGATGAAGAGCATATGGATGAGCCGGTCACCGAAGCCCAAAGGCGGAGATATCCTCTGAGAGAGAGAAGGGCCCCCCGGAGATTTCCGGATGCAGAGCATGTTCTGCTGACCGATGAGGGGGAGCCGGAAAGCTTCAAAGAAGCGGAGGATGACACCCACATCCGAAAATGGTTAAGTGCCATGCAGGACGAGATGGATTCCCTACATGAGAACCATACGTACGAATTGGTGGAGCTGCCGAAAGGAAAGCGGGCACTCCGAAACAAGTGGGTGTACAAGTTGAAACCGGGAGATGCCGGCAACCCCCCGAGATACAAAGCCAAGATCGTGGTGAAGGGGTTCCAGCAGAAGAAGGGCGTGGACTTCGACGAGATATTTGCCCCGGTAGTAAAGATGACCTCCATCCGGACGGTGCTGAGTATAGCAGCTAGCATGGACCTCGAGGTAGAGCAGCTGGACGTGAAGACGACATTCCTTCACGGCGACCTCGAAGAGGAGATCTACATGCAGCAACCGGAAGGATTTGTGGAGAAAGGGAAGGAGCACCTGGTATGCCGGTTGAAGAAGAGCCTGTACGGACTGAAGCAGGCTCCCCGACAATGGTACCGGAAGTTCGACTCCTTCATGACCGATCAAGGGTACCACAAGACGCGGGCCAATCATTGCGTGTTTGTGAAGAAGTTCGAAGGAGGTGACTTCTTAATACTCCTCCTATATGTGGATGACATGTTGATCGTCGGACGCGACCAAGTCAAAATACGGATGCTGAAGGAGGCTCTAAACCGGACCTTCTCAATGAAAGACTTGGGTCCGGCAAGACAGATGTTGGGGATGCACATCATCCGTAACCGGAAAGCGAAGCAATTATGGCTGTCACAGGAGAAGTACATGACAAAGGTGCTTCACCGGTTCAACATGTCAGAAGCGAAACCGGTCGGATCGACACTTTCGGCAAACTGCAAGCTATCCGGTAAGCAAAGCCCGAGGACGAAAGCAGAGAAGGCGGATATGATGAAGATCCCATATGCCTCTGCCGTCGGGAGCTTGATGTACGCAATGGTTTGTACTCGACCGGACATTGGATACGCAGTCGGAGTGGTGAGCCGGTTTATGAGCAATCCCGGCAAGGAGCACTGGAACGCGGTCAAGTGGATACTCCGGTATTTGAAGGGCACTTCAAATATGTGTCTCCGATTCGGCTCCAGAAAACCTCAACTGGACGGTTTCACCGATTCGGACATGTCGGCTGATGTGGATACCAGCCGGTCTACATCCGAGTATGTGATGACATATGCAGGGGGAGCTGTTTCGTGGCAATCGAGGCTGCAGAAGACGGTTGCATTGTCAACCACAGAGGCGGAGTACATGGCGGCTGTGGAAGCCGGCAAGGAAATATTATGGATGAAGGACTTCATCGGAGAGCTCGGTATACGGCAAGAGGAATACCGACTCTATTGCGACAGTCAAAGTGCCATCCACCTTGCTAAAAATGCGGCCTACCATTCCCGGACGAAGCATATACAGCAGAGGTATCATTGGATCCGGGAAAAAGTAGATGACCAGGAGTTCGCACTGACGAAGATCCACACGGCCGAGAACAGGTCAGATATGCTGACCAAAGTGCTGACACCCGACAAGCTGGATACATGCCGGAAGAGAATCGGACTGGTAAGACACCCCCATGCCGAAGTGAAGGGGGAGTTTGTTGGGAGACAGGTCCCTCCGGATGGGATGAGAGAAGAACAGTGCCGACGAACAAACTCGGCCTCGGCCGATATGGTATGAGGAGTACCCGGCTACGGAGACCCGGATGATACAGGCCCGGTGTGAACCGGATGAGTAGTACCCGGCTACGGAGAGCCGAATGATACAGGCCCGGTGTGAACTGGATGAGTAGTACCCGACTACGGAGAGCCGGATGGTGCAGGCCCGGTGTGAACCGGATGAGGAGTACCCGGCTACGGAGAGCCGGATGGTGCAGAACCGGTATGAACCGGAGGAAGAGACATATTCGTAAATATGTTTCTGAGAGCCCATTGTGGCTACATTTGTAAATAGCTGAAAAGTCATATTAGTATAAATATGACTTAGGGCAAACTTTTAAGTAGTTCCTGTCATTTTCTTGTTGGTGCAAGAAGAAGAAGAAAGAGCACGTAACGTTGTATAGAGAGAGAGAGAGAAAGAGGTCGCTGCCTCTGTTGTAACCGCCGCTTGTGGCGAAGATCGTGAGCACGAGGTCGTTGCCTCCGTGAACTCACTATTTTGTACATTCATACATAGTGACAGTTTGCAGCCTGTGGGCTGCCGTGGTTTTTCCCCTAGTTTGGGGTTTTCCACGTTAACCTCCTGTGTACCATTTCTCCTTTTTTTGTGTCGTGTTCTATTTCCCGCTTTCTGTGTATGAAAAGAATCTCGGTTGTGGCCGAGTCTTGCGCATAAGGAACGACAAGTTCCCGTCACAAATCAATTGGGCAATTATATGGTTGATGCTCATGGAAGATAAGAAGTAAATCCTTCACATCATTGCGCAGACCTTGACGAAATTGGTCCATTAATGCCGCCACGTCCCATGGAATATCACATGCTAGAAGGCGAAAATCTACAGCATAAGCGGAAGCAGGACAATCTCCTTGTCGTAATCGTCGAATTTTGTTTATTGCAGTCCTCATACTATGAGTGTCTCCAAAGTTGACTTGGAACTCATTAATAAACCCTTCAAAATCTTCTTCATATTGTTGTACTTTCTCAGCACTTACTTGTTGTAGGTCTCCCAACAATCTTTGATTTTCATGCTCTAGTGCCACGAATTTGGTTGTTAGCATTTCAAGCTCGGAGAGAACACGCATATAGTCTTGCTTGCTGATGGACTCCATAGTTGCGATAGAAAATTGCTAGATTTCCCTGAAATAATGTTAAGATAAGAAGAAGAAGTTGGAGAAGAAGAAAAAAGAGTTAGATTTGGTTCAAACTGTCGTGACTTGGAAATAGGAGAGAGAAAAATAAGATGACAATAGAAGGTAGAGGGAGAGAGAGAGAGTGGGAGGGAGGGAGGGCGGGAGGGAGAGAAAGAACACTAGAAATGGAAAGAGAGTTTATATTATAAGAGAGCAAGGATTACAAAGAGTAGGCTAAGGGGCTACAAACTAGTGTTGAACCGAATGAGTTGTGATAAATGAATAGACACCTATTTATAGGTCCTTATGGAGTATTCTAGAATGTTCTAGAATATTTTAGATATTTATGATATTTAATATAATAATGGAATATCCTACAATGTTCTAGAATACTCTAAATATCTTGTAATAACTAATAATACATTTATCATAACTATACATGATATATGTTAGTATAATGGTTAAAGGTCTAACATATAGACCAAGACGTTTTGGGCTCGAATCCTTGTAAGGCCAAAATGTATGTCTAACCATTCAATATAACAAAGAACTTACTTGCACTTATGTAAAACACTTAGATCTTCTCGTACACTCTCACACCAAGTTATTAGATGATTTCCCTAAAGGAAAGATCTACTACAACTCACCAACACCCTACAAGAACCTTACAACCTAAATGGCGTCTCTAATTATGTCACTCCCGAAAAATTCTTAGAAGAAATCACGGCCTACTTAGAACAATACATTGAAGATCTACTTAATACTTGCAATAACTATGCCATCGGCTATAACTTTGGAATAGAAGTAATAGAAGAAGAAGACGACATGGGAGAACATGCTGAAGACGTCTTCTACGATAGCCCATCCTTCATACCCCCCTCGAACAGTACCAAGACACCACCGGATTATGTTAACCCACCAAATTTCAACTCCTCAAAAAACCTAAACTTTAAAGATGCCCCTTCCCCAAAAAACCCAAAAAACCATAAAGCATACACCAATGGCCTCAACAAACCAAACCCAAACCATAAATGCAATACTAACCCTAAACAACACCCTAAACAAAACCTATACGCTAACTCTAACCCCAAACCCATACCCAATCCATACCCGGGTAGCTCCCACAAACACTCCTTTCACACGAACCATAATAGTAATCAATATAAACAATGGTCGGACCGTCATAGTCATCATCACCATCATCAATTACAAGCTTCACAGTTAAATTACCATAAACAAAACCACAATCCTCATCATCATCATCTAAAATCACAAGCTCCTCCATCATACCACCACCACCACCAACATCACCACCAATAGCCACTGAAACATTTTCAGCCACCATACTGTCATCAAACGTAGGTACATCAATTGCGACCGGACCAATACCATCCATAGGTTCAACATCATCCGCAGCCACCGGCCTTTCACCATCGCCAACCATCAAGCCTTCCTCAGCAACAGGCACCCATTCAACGCGCTTATTCCTATAACATAGCAACCCATGAACTCTCTTATCGACTTAACCCAATTAACAGCAGACATAATATACATGAGCCTATTGTTAAACTCATCAATATACCGATGCCTCCACCGCCTCCCCGGGAACCAATCTTTTCTGACCAATGTCAATCCCATGTAATACCCCCCCCGGAAATGAGGACCAAGGACATACCATGGACCGCCACACATCCGTTGTCGACGTCGCTGTCACCACAACACCGCACATATGAGGTTCTCAGTGAAGGGTGCCATAATAGTCACCCGCCCACTCGAAGCTCTCAACTTTTTGAACAGCTGTTGCTCGAGCCGTACTGGATACCAAGCTGCCGGTACCACATCCTCCGTTGCACCAATCCCATACCCGTGTCGAAATTGTGTGGGGCAGCAATCACGGGTATGGACCACCTTCAAATCCTTCCCCCAACCCTCCTATTACACCCACGTTGTCCCACCTCCACCCCTTCCCTTCCCAAGGAGCAGAAGACATACCGCCTCAACCACTTAATCCTCTCCAAGAAAGCACTATCCCCATGCTTAGAACCATGCCCATAGGAAGCTTCCTCCCCATACATGAGCGTATTGAGATCCATGCACATCCCTACCCAAACCCACACAGTCACTCTCTGTTCCCTCACACACACAATCACTCTCTATTCCCTTACACATAGTTACCCCTCGCTCCCTTCCTACTCTCACCCAAACTCACACTCACACATAAACCCCTCTAATTCTTACTCACACACATACCCTTTTTTTTATACACATACCCCTAATAATACCCTTCCCCCCACCACTTCCCACCTACACCCACACAACTACATGTCACACACTTGTCCAAACCCCTTTTCTTCTTTTTTCTTCCCCCCCCCCACAGTTCCCGTAAACACTATAAACCCCCTCCTATAAACCATAAGCTTTCCAATAATAAAAACCCCCCCAATCCCTCAATCCAACCCCCTAAACTGACCCTTAAACCTAATCCTACCAATCCCCCCTTCAATCCTAATAGAAACAACCCCTCTCCTTATTATCCCATTGATCCACGCCCAAAAAACGTGCAACGCGGCGTGCGAATCGTACGAATAGACGATTCCGACACACCGTGTACCCTACTAAACTTCTAGTTTACCTACTTAATAGACCCACACATACCACCAATGCATGTGTATGGTTAGGAAATCTCTCTTGTCGAATCCCTTTCCACCCCAAACCCAAACACGTACACAAAAAATGTCATAGATTTAAATTTTGGAAACCTCTTTCATGTATCCCTACTTCCAACCCAAACCCAAACCCCACACTAGAAAGTAAAATTCACAACTTGTCCTCCTATACCCTTAGTAAGTCCGAAGTTAAACTTCTTAACTCAGGACTCAAATACATAACGTCGTGTGCACCCCAGTCCGCCCAAGTCATCCTCCTAGAATATCAACACCTTAGTAGGTCTCTTAGACCCAAACATTTCTTCAAAACTAATGACTCACCCCTAAATAATCCCTTTAGACTACCAAACCCAACTTGGAACCCACCCACCTCACTACCAAAATGTAAAATCCCCAAGCACTTACAAATAGGACTCAAAAGCCTCCTAAAAAATAAACTAATAACCATTCTACCCACCGATAAAAACAACGGGGTATGTGTCCTCGACATAAAAACTACCTCGAAAAAGGCCAAGAACACCTTTCTAATCCTTCCACGTATAAGGTAGTAAATACCTTTCCTTTGGAAGAACTCCTCCATAGACTACGCCACTTAGGTAATAAAAACCACAACATCCTATCACCCCAAGAGGCCAAGTTTATCTTACTTCAACCACCAAAAGGATACCTAGTCCCCCAAATGTACTTCCTCCCTAAAGTCCATAAAAACCCAATTAGCTACAGACCTATTTGTCAAGGATCCCTTCTCGAATATAAGTAGTTACTTTTAGGGTTTCAAACCTTCCCCTCATCTCGTATATTTCACTAGATACATCGATGACGCTTTCGATATCTGGACAGGATCCGAATCCCAACTAACCACCTATTTAAACTTCTATAGTATAACCACCAACAACCCTCTCAAGCTGACCACCCAAACTTCTTACACACAACTACCCTTTTTAGATATCTGGGTAAATTTAGAAAATTCCACCTTCTCTTTCAATTTCTTCCAAAAACTACTGAACACTTATCAATATATCCCTTTTTCTTCCACCCACCCAACCCATGTCAAAAAAAGCTTCATCTCTAATGAGCTTAAACGATATATGGTTCGGGAGAGTACAACTCTAGGATATCAATCTATGCAACATAGTTTCTTTTCTAGACTTAGAGCCCAAGGATATCCCTCTAATTTTATATTGAAATTTTTTAAACAAAACCCATATCACCATAGACCTTCCCTCCTCACACATACTACAACGAGAGAACACTCTACACCCATTATCTTTAAACTCAAGTACGCTCCCGACACCCCAAAATTGAAAATCAATGATATCCTTTCTAAGCTTCACATAGATTCACAATTAGATCAAGAACTCCAACATATCCCCAAACCAATTATTTGTTGGACGAAACCCAAAAACCTCCACTCACTCCTTGTGAAACCGAAAAATATTACCACCCTTTCCATCTCGTCGTAAATACCCGTCACATATATTTTCTCCTTCCTTCTCTTCTATTTTCTAGCTCTCTCTCTCTCTCTCTCTTACATTTCCTCACTACCTAAAACACCATAGGCTACTCTTTCCACCTTTCCCTCCCTCCCTTCCTCCTCTCTCTAACTTTCCCTTTCTCCCTCTCCTCTCTCTACCTTTTTCCTCCTCTGCCTTCCAATTTCTATTTCTCACGTAACATAAGGCTACTCTTCCCTCCCTCCTCTCTCTAACTTTCCTTTCCTCCCTCTCCTCTCTCTAGCTTTTTTCATCTCCCCCCTCCCTATAATTTCTATTTCTCAGGTAACACAAGAACACTCTTCCCTCCCTCCTCTCTCTCTACCCCCTCCTCCCTCTCTCTACCCTCTCCTCTCTCTACCATTTTATATCCTATCACTCTCCTCTTCTCACTCCTCTCTCTCCTATCTCCGCCCACTCCCCCCTATAATTTCCTTTCCTCGTACCCTCACCTAAAATCTCTTTATTTCACACACTTTATCTTTTATCACATACACTTTATTTCCCCACTTATCACACACCTTTTATTTCTTCACATATCACACTCAATCATACCTCCCTCCTTATCACACTCAGTCATGTCCCCTTATCACAAACATTTATTCCATTCCAAACCACATATCACCAACCGCCTATCTCATAATTAGCACCCACACGTCACTCTAGAAACCAACCACCCATGTCTCCTTTCCTACTCTCCTTCGTGGTGGGTATTTCGTGGGTGGGTTCCAACTTGGGTTTGGAAATCTAAAGGGATTATCTATGGGTGAGTCATTATTTTTAAAGACATGTTTGAGTCTAAGAGACCTACTAAGGTGTTGATATTCTTGGAGGATGACTTGGGTGGACTGGGGTGCACACGGCGTTATGTACTTGAGTCCTGAGTTAAGAAGTTTAACTTCGAACTTACTAAGGGTATAGGAGGACAATTTGTCGATTTTACTTTCTAGTATGGGTTTGGTGTTGGGGTTTGAAGTAGGGATAGATGAAAGAGGTTTCCAAAATTTAAATCTATGACGTTTTTTGTGTACGTGTTTGGGTTTGGGGTGGAAAGGGATTCGACAAGAGAGATTTTCCTAACCATACACGTGCATTGGTGGCGTGTGTGGGTCTATTAAGTAGATAAACTAGACATTTAGTAGGGTGCACAGCGTGTCAGAATCGTCTATTCGTATGATTCGCATGCCGCGTTACATGTTTTTTGGGTGTGGGTCAATGAGATTATAAGGAGAGGGGTTGTTTCTAGTAGGATTGAAGGGGGGATAGGTAGGATTAGGTTTAAGGGTGGGTTTAGGGGGTTTAATTGAGGGATAGTGAGGGGTTTTATTATTGAAAGGCTTATGGTTTAAAGGAGGGGGTTTATAGTATTTACGGGAAGTGTGGGGGGGGAGGGAAGAAAAAAGAAGAAAAGGGGTTTGGACTAAGTGTGTGACATGTAGTTGTGTGGATGTAGGTGGGAATTGGTGGGGGGAAGGATATTATTAGGGGTATGTGTATAAATAAAAGGGTATGTGTGTGAGTTAGAATTAGAGGGGTTTATGTGTGAGTGTGAGTTTGGGTGAGAGTAGGAAGGGAGCGAGGGGTAACTATGTGTAAGGGAATAGAGAGTGATTGTGTGTGTGAGGGAACAGAGAGTGACTGTGTGGGTTTGGGTAGGGATGTGCATGGATCTCAATACGCTCTTGTATGGGGAGGAAGCTTCCTATGGGGATGGTTCTAAGCATGGGGATAGTGCTTTCTTGGAGAGGATTAAGCGGTTGAGGCGGTATGTCTTCTGCTCCTTGGGAAGGGAAGGGGCGGAGGTGGGACGACGTGGGTGTAATAGGAGGGTTGGGGGAAGGATTTGAAGGCGGTCCATACCCTTGATTACTGCCCCACGCAGTTCCGACACGGGTATGGGATTGGTGCGACGGAGGAAGTGGTACCGGCGGCTTCGTATCCAGTGCGGCTCGAGCAGCGGTTGTTCAAAAAGTTGAGAGATTTGAGTGGGTCGGTGACTATTATGGCACCCTTCACTGAGAACCTCATCTGTGCGGTGTTGTGGTGGCTGCGGCGTCGACAATGGATGTGTGGCGGTCCATGGTATGTCCATGGTCCTCATTTCCGGCGGGGGTATTACATGGGATTTACATTGGTCAGAAAAGATTGGTTCCTGGGGAGGCGGTGGAGGCATCGGTACATTGATGAGTTTAACAATAGGCTCATGTATATTATGTCTATTGTTAATTGGGTTAAGTTGAATGGGTTCATTGGTTGTTATGTTATAGGAATAGGCGCGTTGAATGGGTGCCTGTTGCTGAGGAAGGCTTGATGGTTGGCAATGGTGAAAGGTTAGTGGCTACGGATGATGTTGAACATGTAGATGGTGTTGGTCCGGTCGCTGTTGATGTACTTGTGTTTGATGACAGTATGGCGGTTGAAAATGTTTCAGTGGCTGTTGGTGGTGGTGTTGTTGGTGGTGGTGGTATGATGGTGGAGCTTGTGATTTTAGATGATGATGATAAGGAGTGTGGTTTTGTTGATGGTAATTTGATTGTGGATCTTGTAATTGATGATGGTGATGATGACTATGACGGTCCGACCATTGTTTATATTGATTAGTATTATGGTTCGTGTGAAAGAAGTGTTTGTGGGACCTACCCGGGTATGGATTGGGTATGGGTTTGGGGTTAGATTTAGCGTATAGGTTTTGTTTAGGGTGTTGTTTAGTGTGATAAGGAGGGAGGTATGATTGAGTGTGATAAGTGAAGAAATAAAAGGTGTGTGATAAGTGGGAAAATAAAGTGTATGTGATAAAAGATAAAGTGTGTGAAATAAAGAGATTTTAGGTAAGGGTTACGAGGAAAGGAAATTACAGGGGGGAATGGGAGGAGAGAGGAGAGAGAGGAGTGAGAAGAGTGAGAAGAGGAGAGTGACAGGAGGTAGAGAGAGGGGAGGGTAGAGAGAGGGAGGAGGGAGGGAAGAATGGCTTTGTGTTACGTGAGAAATAGATATAGGTGAAAAAAGATAGAGAGAGGAGAGGGAGGAAGGGAAAGTTAGAGAGAGGAGAGAGAAAGGAGAGAGAAAGGAGAGAGAAAGGAAAAGGTGGAATAGTAGCCTATAGTGTTTTAGGTAGTAACGATATGTAATAGAGAGAGAGACAGAGAGAGAGAGAGAGAAAATGGAAGAGAAGGAAGGAGAAAATATATGTGAGGGGTATTTATGCCGAGATGGAAAGAGTGGTAATATTTTTTGGTTTCACAAGGAGTGAGTGGAGTTTTTTGGGTTTCGTCCAACAAATAATTGGTTTGGGGATATGTTGGAGTTCTTGATCTAATTGTGTATCTATATGAAGCTTAGTAAGGATATCGTTGATTTTCAGTTCCGGGGTGTCGGGAGTGTACTGGAGTTAAAAGATAATGGGCGTAGAGTGTTCCCTCGTTGTAGTATGTGTGAGGAGGGGAGGTCTGAAGGTGATATGGGTTTTGTTTAAAAAATTTCAATATAAAATTAGAGGGATATCCTTGGGCTCTAAGTCTAGAAAAGAAATTATGTTGCATAGATTGATATCCTAGAGTTGTACTCTCCCGAACCATATATCGTTTAAGCTCATTCGAGATGAAGCTTTTTTTGACATGGGTTGGGTGGGTGGAAGAAAAAGGGATATATTGATAAGTGTTCAGTAGTTTTTGGAAGCAATTCAAAGTGAAGGTGGAATTTTCTAAATTTACCCAGATATCTAAAAAGGGTAGTTGTGTGTAAGAAGTTTGGATGGTCAGCTTGAGAGAGTTGTTGGTGGTTATACTATAGAGGGTTAAATAGGTGGTTAGTTGGGATTCGGATCTTGTCCAGATACCGAAAGCGTCATCGATGTATCTAGGGAAATATACGAGATGAGGGGAAGGTTTGGAACCCTAAACCCTAAACCCTGAAAGTAACTCCTTATATTCTAGAAGGGTTCCTTGACAAATAGTGTCAGAGTGGGCGGGAATGGGTAGGTTTTCTAAGGGGTTTAGTGGTTCGGGGCTTGGGTTTAGTGTTGTTGCTTTACCCTTGCCCTTGTCTTGTGTGCACATATTTGCATGGGCGTGATGACTACTAGATAGTGGAGGGCTTTGGTTGGTTGTCAAAGGGATGGAAGCCGGGTCTTTATATCTGAGTTCTAAGGGGCGGGGAGCCAAAGACCTCAAATAGTTTGTGGTAGAGAGCTAGTTTGCCAGCAAGGGGGAGCGTGGCTGTGAATTCGAGGGACCCTTCCATTCTTAAGTCTTCTAGATTTTCTAGGAGTGTAGAGAGGTCGCGATTACATTTGCTATTACTAGGGTTGTTGGGTGGTATTACGTTATGGGAGGCGTTTTTAGTAGGTATGGCGGGGGTTTTAGGTTTAGGGTTTAGGGGGGCCGTGGTGTGTGTGGAGTCCTCATCTTTGACACATAGATTATATAGATGTATTGGAACTTTATTATTAATTATTTGACATGTAAGAGAGGGTTGAGAGAAGGCGTCCCTGTTTGAGATTGTTGGCGGATCGAAAACGCGCGCACCAGTGGCGAGGGTGCTTGTTTCCGGGTGGGCAGAGAGTGCGGTAGTAGTGGGTAGTAGCTACTGGGGGATGCTAAAAAAAAGGTTAGCTAGTTTAGATATGAGAAGTGTTACAGATCGTGCGTATTCGGAGTGGCAAGCATCGGCGAGGCGAGGATCTGTAGGACGTGACTGGGAAGACCGAATGGTTCACCGAAGAAAGGACCTTTTGGTCAGATGGATGAAACTAGCTAAAGATTGACGTCTACCGCAACTTTACATTTTCCTTCATGTCTTTCGGCTTCAAATTCAAAAGATAGATTTTATTAGCACATATCATAGCCTGTGTCGTTGGCTTCGATTCAACTAATTGAACTTTCAAAATCTGATATCATATGAGAACACCATGACCCTTTTGATTCATGTGGTGGCTCTTGTTTGTCTCTACATAACTTCTAACACAACTTTACATTTTCCTTTAGGTCTCTCTTCTTTAAATTCAAAACTTAGATTTTATTAGCACATATCATAGCCTAGGTCGTTAGATTCCATTGAACGATTTGAACTGTGAAATCCGATATCATATGAGGACGTCATGAACTTTTCTATTCATGTGAAGGCTCCTGTTTGCCCCTGCTTGACTTCTACCACAACTTTACATTTTCCTTAATGTCTCTTGGCTTGATTTTGAAAACTTAGATTCTAATACTCATATCATACCCTACGTCGTTGGCTTCGATTTAACTATTGGAACTTGGATAGACGATATCATATGAGGACGCCATGACCTTTTTTATTCATGTGGTGGCTCTTGTTTGTCTCTACATGACTTCTACAACAACTTTACATTTTCCTTTATGTCTTTCGTTTTCAAATTCAAAAGTTATATTTTATTAGCACATATTATAGCCTACGTCATTGCCTTCGATTCAACTATTTGAACTCCGAAGTCCGATATCATATGAGGACGCCCTGATCTTTTTGATTGATGTGATGGCTCTTGTTGGCTCTTGCTTGACTTCTACCACAACTTTACATTTTCCTTCATGTCTCTTGGCTTTTCAAAAGTTAGATTTTATTAGATCATATCATAGACTACGTCGTTGGCTTCGATTCAACTATATGAACTCTGAAATCCGATATCATATGAGGACGCCATGACTTTTTTTATTCATGTGGTGGCTCTTGTTTGCCCCTGCTTGACTTCTACCAAATCTTTACATTTTCCTTCATTTGTCTTGCCTTAAATGGAACTAAGTCTAGAAAAGAAACTATGTTGTATAGATTGATATCCTAGAGTTGTACTTTCCCGAACCATATATCGTTTAAGCTCCTTAGAGGTGAAACTTTTTTTGACATGGGTTGGGTGGGTGGAAGAAAAAGGGATATATTGATAAGTGTTCAATAGTTTTTGGAAGCAATTGAAAGAGAAAGTGGAATTTTTCTAAATTTACCCAGATATCTAAAAAGGGTAGCTGTGTGTAAGAAGTTTGGGTGGTCAGCTTGAGAGAGTTGTTGGTGGTTATACCATAGAAGTTTAAATAGGTGGTTAGTTGGGATTCGGATCCGGTCCAGATACCGAAAGTGTCATCGATGTATCTAGTGAAATATACGAGATGAGGGGAAGGTTTGAAACCCTAAACCCTAAACCCTGGATGTAACTCCTTATATTCTAGAAGGGTTCCTTGACAAATAGTGTCAATGTGGGTGGGAATGGGTAGGTTTTCTAAGGGGTTTAGTGGTTCGGGGCTTGGGTTTAGTGTTGTTGCTTTACCCTTGCCCTTGTCTTGTGTGCACATATTTGCGTGGGCGTGATGACTACTAGATAGTAGAGGGCTTTGGTTGTTTGTCAAGGGGATGGAAGCCGGGTCTTTATGTCTGAGTTCTAAGGGGGGGGGGAACCGAAGACCTCAAATAGTTTGTGGTAGAGAGCTAGTTTGCCAGCGAGGGGGAGCGTGGTTGTGAATTCGAGGGACCCTTCCATTCTTAAGTCTTCTAGATTTGCTAGGAGTGTAGAGAGGTCGCGATTACGTTTGCTATTACTAGGGTTGTTGGGTGGTATTACGTTATGGGAGGCGTTTTTAGTAGGTATGGTGGGGGTTTTAGGTTTAGGGTTTAGGGGGGTCGTGGTGTGTGTGGAGTCCTCATCTTCGACACATAGATCATATAGATGTATTGGAACTTTATTATTAATTATTTGACATGTAAGAGAGGGTTGAGAGAAGGCGTCCCTGTTTGAGGTTGTTGGCGGATCGAAAACGCGCACACTAGTGGCGAGGGTGCTTGTTTCCGGGTGGGTAGAGAGTGCGGTAGTAGTGGTTGTTGCTGGCGGGTCGAAAGCGAGTGCGTTGATGTTGGTGGTGGTCTTCGTGGGTTCAAGGAGCCTTTCGAAGTTGGGTTTTGGTGCGGTGGTAGTCGGTGGGGTGGTCGTTGTGCGACATTGGGTTGTCTTTATCTTGGGACCTTTCGTTGCCATTTAAGTGGTATGTTGTGCTGAAAAAAGCTCGAGGAGAGCAAGAGACGAAAGGTGTGAGTGGGTGTGTAGTGGACGAGAGATGAGGAGTGTGGTTATTATAGTTAGAGAGGGGGGTATGTGTAGGGGAGGGTGTGTTTTTAGGGTTTAGGGTTTGAGAGAAGGTTATGGTGGAGGGTGCTTAAGGTTTGTAATGTGCTATGGCTAGAGGGGGGGTATGTGAGGGGAAATGAGAGGGATGCAAGTTAGGGATGAGATTGGGGTGTACTCAAACTAAAGTAACAAGGGTATTTAAAAAATTATTTAGAGACAAGAATTATTAACACAATGTTTTAGACATGAAAAGATAGTAGCAAAAGTTGTTGATATGCACAATTTTAAAGGAGCTTTGAGTGAGATATTTAGGGGTGAGATTTGGGTATGTTCCACTTAAAATAAAAAATTGGTAAACCAAAAAGTCTTTTTAGAGGCAAAAAATTAGTAATGGACAAAGATCTAGAGACAAAAGTAAAATTATTGATAAGCAAGGTTTGGGAGAAGCTAAGTGTAGGAAAGTCAAGTGAGTGAATGGGGATGAGGGGTGAGGGGTGATGAGTGGCAAGACGCTACAACAAAGGTGTTTTAGGGTTTCTATAGTGGCTTAAAGCGTGCGGCACTTCATCGGGTTTGTTTGTGGTTGGCTGAAGTTTAGATATTTTGCGTATCTAAACTTAAAGTTTTAGGTGGGGGATGGTGATGGGGGAAGGGGTTATGTAAGGGAGAGATGATGTTGATGGGGGAAGGGGGGAGGGGTATGTGAGGGAGATGTTGATGGGGGAAAGGGGGGAGGGGTATGTGAAGGAGAAAGGAGGAAGGAGGGGGGAGAGAGATGGGGTGTACAAGTAGAAGAAGGATATTAGCAAGATGAGAAATTATTAGTAAAACAAAGAGTGAGAGAGATCGAACTTATAAACCACAAATTATTTAGCAAACAAAGTTTGAGGGGACTTGAGACAAGAGAGATTTAGACTTAAGACAAAAGAGAGTTAGAACTAAAAATTATTTAGAAAACAAAGTTTGAGGGGACTTGACACAAGCGAGATTTAGATCTAAGACAAAAGAGAGTTAGAACTAAAAAGAAGATTACTTACACATTTAAACAAAGAGAGGAAAGGGGATTAAGGTAAACACGTAAACAAGTGCATAAGGAGAAGGTGTTAGGAGAGCATTAAGAAGATTGTTTAAATGAAAGCATAAAGGGATTAAAAACTTAAGTGAATGTTTAAGTAAATGGAGATTAGTTAAACAAGTACTTAAACAAAGGTTTAGACTAAAGGACAAATACTTAATCAAAAAATTTTAAACAAAAGATTAGACAAAAAAGATTGCTTAATCATATGAGTTTAAACAAAATATTAGACAAAACTAAAATAAAAAGAACTTAACCAAAAGATTAGACAAAAGAGATTGATTAATCAAAATGAGCTAAACAAAATATTAGACAAAATCTAAATATGAAAAAACGTAAGACAATGAGCAACCGTAGAGAGGAAGAGTTTTACTTGTATTAAAACGGCAAATGCATTTTGCCTCGAAGGAGGCTCTTTAGTGCCCGAGTTACAAGTGATGAAACTAAGCCTACTAGGTTGCTCATTTTATAGGGAGTGGGGGAAGATTCCTATGTATGTGGGATAAGTGTGGGGTGTACAAGAGAAGGGATACAAAAAAGGAGAAAACTTTTAGGTAGGGGGAAAGGATGATTTGACTAAATGACTTCTTAACTTTGTGCCATTTAGCCACCATACAAGGGGTGGTGAGAGAGATGTATACTGTGGTTGTTGTAGAAGGGTTTGTAGGCGGCTTCTCATTAGCGCACCAATGTGAAGTTTTTTTTATGTGCGGGGAGTAGCGAAGTTTTAACACTATGGGAGGGGGTTTTTTGTTGTTGGTTTGGGTGGGGAGGAGTTGGGGTCGTAGGGAGTACGAGACAGTTGAGAAGCATTTGAGTAGGAATTTCGAAGGGTAGCCCTGAGCCCGTAGTCGGTCATAGAATTTTTTCCGCATTTCCATGAAACCGTTTTCAGAGCTTTCTCGAATTGCATATCTTTTTAGTTCTCCTGTGATGAAGCCCTTCTTATGTTGCTTTTAGGGTTTTATGGGGTTATACTAGGCGTGCGGGAGTAGAGAAGAAAGGGATTGAGAGAGATATAGTGTGGCTTAATTAAGATTACAGAAAACTTAATTACACTATTAAGGAGAAACGAAACATAAAATTAAAAAAAAAACTTGTATTACCAAAGGATTAGTGTATCTCCATACATGTTTCGCTCAGCTAATCCTGAGCTCTTCAGTGGAACACTAGATTGTGGATACAAGAGATGAGCCCTCGCACCCTCCTTTTTATAAGAGCGTGTGGAGGGAAAATTCTAGTCTCGAAAATAGGCGGGAGAAAATAAAAAATGTGGGAGAAATAGAAAATGCAACTGTAATTTTGACCATTGACTATGACCCTTGGACTTCTGTGACTTTTAGGCTTCTAAGCATTATTTTACCTTGTTTTAGGTATACTTTTAGAGGGTCTTATATGTGATGCCTCTAAACTGTCCTTTACAAGAAAGGTAAAATTTAGAGCAATCCTAAAATATGGAAACTCCAAGGAATATTTTTAAACCCTTGGAGGAAACTCTAGCAAATCATTGGTTTCGGAAGATGGCACAACTTAGGATTCTCTTTGATTAGCTCGTGAATAATAGGAATAAGGGTTTTCCCAAGTTTTAAGGCTTTCGTATATTTAGAGAAATACAGCTTTAAAACTAAAGGATTACCCTTATCCATTGCGCTTCTCTTGGAGGGTGCATGAAGCAGTGATGTCCTCATCGAGTATGTGACCTGATTGAAACATAATCTAAGGAACTTATCGGGGTAGCCTCTGGCGTGAAGTCGTTCGAATAATAGACGTCTTATTCTTTTATAGCCCTCTGTGGTACTTTCCCGTAGGATGTATCTTCGCAGCTCCCCGATAATGAATGCTTTCTTTTGATGTTGAGGATGCCAGGAGGAGTGCGGAAGGTATTGATACCTGTTGAGCTCCTTCTAATAACAACTGCTAGAAAGCTTGTTCGTGCGAAGAAAATCTTCTCCTTTGAAAAGGCGGATATCTAGGAAATCCACGCCAGTAGTGGAAATGCATGTAGTTATCTTGATGTGTTGTTGTAGCCCAAATGCACTGCCTTTAAGATAGTGTAATAGGCTATCCTAAGTCCCTGTCCAAAGGCCAAACGCATCATCTATATACCTTTTGTAGAAGATTAGTTCTTCGGGTTTGCATGTTTGTTCCTGTAATTTCTCCAAAAAACATAGGAAGACACAAGCGTATCCTATAGCAAAATTGCTCCCCATAGCTATACCTTTGAGCTGACGCCAGTATGTCCCATTGAATTCTAGAAAATGATATTCTAGAACCAAGTCAGATAACGTCATTCCAAGGTTTAACAATAGATCATCAAATGCATCGGTGATCATGCTCTTCAAGGCATGAAGACCTTCCTTGGTTGGGATGCTCGAGTAGAGGGACTCCACGTCGAAGGTGAAGAGGATGGTGTCGGGAGGGATTCGAACTCGCTCAAGCTCCTTTAGGAGAGACAAAGAGTTTGTTCAATGTAAAGGCGATTAAGGGTTTATGATATCGGATTTCCAAGTTCCAATAGTTGAATCAAGGACAACGACGTAGGGTATAATATGAGGTAATAATATCAAAGTTTTGAAATACAAGACAAGAGACATGAAGTAAAATGTAAGGTTGTGGTAGATGTCATGCAGGCGCAAAGAAGAGCCACCACATGAATCAAAAAGGTCATGGCGTCCTCATATGATATCAGATTTCAGAGTTCAAATAGTTGAATCGAAGCCAACAACGTAGGGTATGATATGAGGTAATAAAATATAAGTTTTGAAATCCAAGCCAAGAGACATGAAAGAAAATGTGAAGTTGTGGTAGAACTCATGTAGAGGCAAACAAATGCCACCACATGAATAAAAAAGGTCATGGCATCCTCATATGATATCCGATTACCGTGTTCGAAGAGTTGAATCGAAGCCAACAACGTAGGCTATGATATGAGCTAATTAAATATAAGTTTTGAATTCAATCCAAGAGACATGAAGGAAAATGTAAAGTTGTGGTAGAAGTCAAGTAGGGGCAAACAAGAGCCACCACATGAATCAAAAAGGTCGTAGCATCCTCATATGATATCCGATTTCAGAGATCAAATAGTTGAATCGAAGCCAAGGACGTAGGCTATGATATGTGCCAATAAAATCTAAGTTTTGAAATTCAAGCCAAGAGACATGAAGGAAAATATAAAGTTTTGGTAGAAGTCAAGCAAGGGCAAAAAAGAGCCACCACATCAATCAAAAAGGTCATGGCATCCTCATATGATATCGGATTTCAGAGTTCCAATAGTTGAATCGAAGCCAACAAAGCAGGCTATGAAATGAGGTAATAAAATATAAGTTTTGAAACTCAAGCCAAGATAAATGAAGGAAAATGTAAAGTTGTGGTAGAAGTCAAGTAGGGGCAAACAAGAGCCACCACCTCAATCATAAAGGTCATGGCGTCCTCATATGATATACGATTTCAGAGTTCAAATAGTTGAATCGACGCCATCAACGGAGTCTATGATATGATGTAATAAAATCTAAGTTTTGAATTTCACGCCAAGAGACATGAACGAAAATGTAAAGTTGTGGTAGAAGTCATGTAGAGACAAACAAGAGCCACCATATGAATGTAATAGGTAATGGCGTCCTCATATGATATCGGATTTCCGAGTTCAAATAGTTGAATCGAAGCCAACGATGTAGTTTATGATATGAGGTAATAAAATCTAAGTTTTCAAATTCAAGCCAAGAGACATGAAGGAAAATTTAAAGTTGTGGTAGAAGTCAAGGAGGGGCAAACAAGAGCCACCACATCAATCAAAAAGGTCATGGCATTCTCATATGATATCGGATGTCAGAGATCAAATAGTTGAATCAAAGCCAACAACGTAGGGTATCATATGACGTAATAAAATCTAAGTTTTGAAATTCAAGCCAAGACACATGAAGGAAAATGTAATGTTGTGGTAGAAGTCAAGCAGGGGCAAACAAGAGCCAGCAGATGAATCAAAGAGGTCATGGTTTCCTCAAATGATATTATATTTCAGACTTCAAATTGTTGAATCAAAACCAACTACGTAGGCTATGATATGTGCTAATAAACTCTGAATTTTGAATTTCATTCCAACAGACATGAAGGAAAATGTAATGATGTGGTAGAAGTCAGGTAGAGACAAGCAAGAGCCACCACATGAATCAAAAAATTGATGGCATCCTCATATGATATCGATTTTCATAGTTCAAATAGTTGAATCGAAGCGAACGACGTAGACTATCATATGATATAATAAAATCTATGTTTGGAAATTCAAGCCAAGGGACATGAAGGAAAATTTAAAGTTGTGGTAGAAGTCAAGCAGTAGCAAACAAGAGCCACCAAATCAATCAAGAAGGTGATAACATCCTCATATGATATCCGATTTCAGAGTTCAAATAGTTAAATCGATGCCAACGCAGTAGGCTATGATATGATGTAATAAAATCTAAGTTTTGAAATTCAAACCAAGAGACATGAAGGAAAATGTAAAGTTGTGGTAAAAGTGAAACAGTGGCAAACAAGAGCCACCACATCAATCAAAAAGGTCATGACATCCTCATATGATATCGGATTTCAGAGATCTAATAGTTGAATGGAAGCCAACGGCGTAGGGTATGATATGAGCTAATAGAATCTAAGTTTTGAAATTCAAGCAAAGAGACATAAAGGAAAATGTAAAGATGTGATAGAAGTTAAGGAGGGGAAACAAGAGCCAGCACATCAGTCAAAAAGGTCATGGCTTCCTCATATGATATCGGATTTTAGAGTTTCCATAGTTGACTCGGATCCAACAACGTAGGGTATGATATGAGGTAATAAAATCTGAGTTTTGAAATTCAAGCCAATAGACATGAAGGAAAATATAAAGTTTTGGTAAAACTCAAGTAGGGGCAAACAAGAGCCACCACATGAATCAAAAATGTCATGCCGTCCTCATCTGATATCGGATATCAGAGTTCCAATAGTTGAATCGAAGCCAACGGCGTAGGGTATGATATTAGGTAATAAAATCTAAGTTTTGAAATTCACGCCCAGAGACATGAAGGGAAATGTAAAGTTGTAGTAGAAGTCAAGCAGGGGCAAACAAGAGCCACCACATAAATAAAAAAGGTCATGGCATCCTCATATGATATCGGAATTTAGAGATCATATAATTAAATAAAAGCCACTGATGTAGGCTATGATATGAGTTCATAAATTCTAAGTTTTGAAATTCAAGCCAAGAGACATGAAGGAAAATGTAAAGATGTTGTTGAGAATCAAGCTCAACTTGGTCTAGTGTGTGAACTCACCTTGAGAGTGAATAGACACTCCAACGGTCAAGAGTCACCATTATGTCACCTCTTTGTAGTCTAGCATTTAGTATGAGTCATAGAATTATATGTTAGGAAACAGGTCCCTCCGGATGGGAAGTGAGAAGAACAGTACTGATGAACAAAGGCCGAGGCCGAAACCGGATGTGGAGTACCCGGCATGAGCCGGATGGTTCAGACCCGATGAGAACCGGATGAGGAGTACCCGGCAAGAGCCGGATGATGAAGACCCGGTGAGAACCGGATGAGGAGTACCCGACAAGAGCCGGATGATGGAGACCCGGTGAGAACTAGATAAAGATTACCTGGCAAGAGCCGGATGATGGAGACCTGGTGAGAACTGGATGAGGAGTACCCGACAAGAGCCGGATGATGAAGGCCCGGTGAGAAGTGCTCACTGGATAAAGGGACATATTCGTAAATATGCTTTCTGAGAGTCCATCGGGGTTATATTTGTAAATAGCCGAAAAGTCATATTAGCATAAATATGACTTAGGGCAAACTTAGATGTGTTGTTGTCATTCTTGTTGGCGCAAGATTAGCGCGCGCAACTGTGTACAGAGAGAGTGAGAGAGAGGAAGAGGTCGTTGCCTCTGATTGTAACCGCCGCCTGTGGCGAAGATAACAAGCTCGAGGTCGTGTCCTCGGTGCTTTCTTATTGTACATTCTCATATAGAGATAGTTTGCTCCCCATGCTCCATGAGTCTTGTAGTTAATGAAGGGAGAGGGTGACTATATAAAGCACCCTCCTCCCACCTTGTATTGTGTTAAGTCTTTCTCCTTTGTGTATTCTCTGTGTTTTACCTTACGTATTCTCTGTGTTTTACTCCTCTAGTCAACCACGCCATGACATCACAATACATTTCACACATGAGCTCTCTGACATATATGCTCGACATGTTCAAGCCCATCTCTCCTCCCTTGATCCCTCCCTACCTTTAGAGAGCCTTAATACGAAACTCACACACATCCTTCATTCTGCAGCGGTTAGCAGCTTCCCATACACGAAACACTCCAATCAAGGTAAAGTAGGATCTATGCCACAAAATAGATGGTATGATGAGGATTGTAGGTGCTTACATCGACAACTTACAATATCGCAACTCAGTGGTAGTATTACCTCAGTACAAGCTCGTAAAGAAATGCGCAAGATGACACGTCGTAAGAGACGAGCATGGGAGGCATCCCAATATTGGGAACTCTACCACATGCTCATGAGTAACGATTGTGCCACTGCATGGAAGAGATTACGGGAACCAAGACCACAAACACCCATCGAAGATCCCGAAACTTGGCACACTTATACAGAGAGACTTTACCACATCCCAAACCAACCACCCATTCCAATGCCTTCCACACCCCGACCTACTGTGGGGACACTCTTCACGACCTCTAGGGTCACGAAGGTCATAAAGAAATTACAACATAGGAAGTCCATGGACCACACAGGATTGCGAGCAGAACACATCATATACGCGAGAGAGTGCCTAGCTCCCTTACTAACTCTAATCTTCAATCGTGCCCTTGCAGAGGGTTTTCCATCACAATGGACCATGAACACAGTGGCCCCCATACATAAGGGGGGGGACCCCATGGACCCAAATACTTATAGGACCATTATGATAGGTCATACCCTTGCTAAATTATATGGTGCAGTAATGGAGGCAGAGCTTAGCGAGTATATGGAGACCTTAAATCTTCGTGCACCTGAACAGGCCGGCTTTAGACGAGCCTTCTCCACTATTTGTCGAATACAAGTGTATAATGGACGTATTCACACTATCCCTTGTATAGCTCTAGTTTGGGCCATTTGTGTAATTAGCGTAAAGGGTAGTTGCCCTAAGTCGGTCACTATATAAAGTGACCTAGTAACCTCTTTGTAAGGTTGGGTGTTGTATTATTGTTTCTATTGAATAGAAAATCTTGTGTGCCTCTCTCTCTCTCTCTCTCTCTCTCTCTGTGCACGGATCAGAAACTGTCATACGCAGGTACTCAGCACGAATCTAATGCTATTTGATCTTTGATATTGACGACATTGTCTCCAACATATGGTATCAGAGCCTGCACAGTATTCGGTCCTTCAACTCGCTGTCGGCCGTCGTCTCAGCCTGCACAACATTCGGTCTCCTGCGTCATTCGAAGAAGAGAGAAGAAGAAAAGAAACGAGGCTTGCATCTCATCGCGTTAGATCATCTTCGCTTGGAGTAAGCCAGTCGGTTGTACTCTGTTCCTTGTGATCGTAACCGCTCGAGGTGAAATCCCCTTGTGCAACATTGACACGATCGTGCTCCACTCGGTTAAACGGCATCCGAAGAGGTCATCAAACGCTGCTCGCCGCTCATTGTAACCACTCGGTGCAGATCAGTCTCAAGACAACAACCCCAATTCGTGCTTCATCCGGCTGATCGACATTCGGGAGGATCAGTTGGATCCGTCTCTCTCGTCGTTGCAGTCACCCGAAGCAGAATCGGTCCAGACAATCGGTTTCAATAATCGGTATTTGGCATACATATTCGGAAGCGAACCGGGCTCACTCCGACTCAGCAACATTCGGGAAGACCAGTCGGTTCTGTCCCTCAAGTTACCGGAGTCAATTCGAGCAAGTTCAACAATACATATATCCGAAGCCGAACCGACTCGGGTTCAAATCCGACTAGAACGATATCGGGTGAGCCAACCGGCTGCACTCCAACAAGGTTCGTAGTCAACTCCGAACCGAGCTTCGTCAACCGAAACCGAATTTGATGGCATCAACATCCGGCTCGTCAGAAATGAGTCTACGAAAGTTCGATGGATCGAACTTCAACTTCTGGAAGGAGCAAATGCAGGACTATCTCATAGTCAAGGGGCAAATCGATCCCATCGAAAATGAAGAACCTCCAGAAGGATAGAAACCAATTGAGTGGCAGAAGCTGGACAGAATCGTCCGCACCACGATTCGGATGCACCTATCGGAATCGGTATACTTTACGGTGCAATCGTGTACGACAGCATTCGAACTGTGGAAAACACTGTCGGACACCTACGAAAAGAAGGTCGCTGCAACGAAGATGTTTCCGATCCGGCGCCTCTACAACTTGCGGATGAAAGAATCCGATTCGGTTCAAGCACATCTCAATGAGTACGAAAGCATAAGCTCCCAAATCTCATCTCAGGGGACGGCAATCGAGGATGAACTCAGAGCAATGATACTCATGAGCAGCCTTCCCTCATCATGGGAAACTTTCGTCACAACCGTGTGCAACGCGTCAACCACGGCTGTTAAATACTCCGAAGTCACGAGCGCAATCCTGACCGAAGCAGCTCGGAGAAAGTCTTTCGCCAAAGACTCAACAGACGACGCTTATGTAGTACAAGGTTCGACAGAACGATCGAACATACGAGGAAGAGATTCCTCACGGCAGCCGAACAATCAGCGAAGACGGAGCCAGTCACGGGATAATCGAATCTGCAACTATTGCAAGAAACCCGGACACATCAAAGCCGACTGCCGCGCACTCAAGAACAAGAACGACAAGTCTCAGAAATCAGACAAGAAGAGTGGCCGGCATGAGGAGATCAATTACGTCAGCTTCTCAGCTGATGTGCTACCAAACGACCCGAACATACTATCAATCGAAAATCCAGTCGGATCAGAAGTTCTGCTCACGACTGAAGAATCGAGCACATGGCTCTTAGATTCGGGCGCGTCATTTCACGTGACTCCTCATCGATCCCAATTTCGGCAATATACGATCCGTCACTCCGACTCAGTTCGAGTCGGCAACTCGCAACACTGTGACATCATTGGAATCGGCACAGTAGAGCTCAACCTTGCAGGTGGCTCTACACTTGTACTTCACAATGTCCGACATGTACCCGAGCTCTCAAGGCCATTGATCTCAGTCGGACAACTAGATGAAGACGGCATTCGTGCCGGTTTTTCTTCGGGAGGGTGGACACTCCACAGGGGGAACCTCCTGCTTGCTAGAGGACCCAAGATACACTCACTGTATCCGTTACATGTTACGCTCAGAGAGGGTAACCTGTTTTTGGTGGATATTCCTGTGTCATCACTATGGCACAGAAGATTAGGACACCTTAGCAAGGCCGGCATCACGCACCTATCTAGAGCCGGATACATCCCTAAACTCTCCTTCTCGGACCATCAATTCTGCGAACATTGCCAGTATGGCAAACAAGCAGCCGCATCACACCCGACATCAGCACCAAGAGACACGAGACCTCTCGATTTAGTCCACTCGGACGTCTGTGACCCAATGCCGCATCAGTCTCTCGGCGGCGCCTCTTACTTCGTCAGTTTTATTGACGATTCAACTCGAAAGGTGTGGGCTTATCCAATTCGCACCAAAGATCGTGTCTTCTCGATCTTCTCCGATTGGCTCGCTATGGTAGAAAATCAAACCGACCGAAAACTGAAATGCTTTCGGACCGACAATGGGGGAGAGTTCAAATCAGAAGAATTCGTCAAATTCTGCCGACAACGCGGCATCCGACGTGAATTTACGGCACCACACAGTCCGGAGCAAAACGGGATTGCAGAACGAATGAATCGGACAATCCAAGAACGGATAGTTTCCATGCTTCAACACTCTGGACTGTCGGATGGCTTCTGGGCAGAGGCTCTACTCACGGCAGTACACATAATCAACATGTCGCCAAGCAGACCTCTAGGACTTCAAATTCCTCAGGAACTATGGATCGGCAGTAAGCCGAATTATGACAAGCTGAGGATCTTCGGATGCGAGGCGTACGCCCTTATTCCGAAAGATGATCGCCGAAAACTTGCACCTCGGTCCAGGAAATGCATTTTCCTTGGATATGGATCAGACGGCGAAATGGGATACCGACTCTGGGACCCCGAACGCAGACAAATCGTTCGAAGTTCGGACGTTGTGTTCAACGAGTCGGCTATGAATCCATCAGTCGAAAAACCGATCGAAGTCCGAAGGGTAACATTTTCCGATGTGCCGACCCTTCAAGAAGGCCCCGCTCTTAACACACGGTCAGCTTCACGGGTAGCTGAACCTTACACTACCGACTCGGACAACTCCGACTCGGCACAGCCGAATGATTCGCTTTCGGACCATCCGACCTCGATACCCGATGCGACCAGTCCAATCATACCTCGACGATCCGAGAGACTGTCGCAACCTCCGGAGAGGTATTCTCCTGGAATTTTCTTCACCGACGCCGGCGAACCGACGTCTTACGAAGAAGCATCGACATCTGTCGATTCAGCCACCTGGCATCTGGCGATGGAGTCGGAAATGCACTCCATTCGGGCAAACCAGACTTGGGATCTGGTCGAATTACCTAAGAATCGACGTGCTCTTCCTTGCAAGTGGGTTTATCGACTAAAAGAGACGTCTGATTCAACCACCCCAAAGTACAAGGCCAGATTAGTTGTGAAGGGCTTCCGACAAGAATATAGTGTCGACTTCGACGAGATTTTTTCACCAGTGGTGAAAATGACAACCCTCCGTTTTCTACTCGGCGTAGTGGCAGCCGACAACTTGGAGCTGATTCAGCTAGATGTCAAAACAGCCTTCCTCCATGGTGATCTTGAAGAGGAAATTTATATGGAGCAGCCAAAAGGCTTCGTGGCAACTGGCCAAGAACATCTAGTCTGCCGACTCAGGAAGAGTCTATACGGCCTCAAACAGGCACCGCGACAATGGTACAAGAAGTTCGACGACTTCATCCAATCGATCGGCTTCTCAAAAAGCGATGAGGACCATTGTCTTTTTACCAACACAACTCACGACGGATCACCCATCTTTCTCATCATTTACGTGGACGACATGCTAATTTCTGGACGCCACGCGGGCGAACTTGCCGATCTCATTCGGCAACTGCGGTTGAAGTTTGCCATGAAGGACCTCGGTCCGGCACGACACATACTCGGCATGAAGATTAGTCGGCATCGCGATAAACGACATCTTTTTTTGTCTCAGACCGACTATATCGGACGTGTCTTGGAACGCTTCAACATGCAATCAGCCAAATCTGCTTCAACCCCGCTCCCCATGAATCTTCGGCTCTCTCAGCGAGACTGCCCGACATCCGGTCCGGAGGGGGAAGATATGAAGTCGGTACCGTATGCACCGGCAGTCGGCTCCCTTATGTACCTGATGGTCGCGACACGGCCTGATATTTCTCATGCCGTAGGAGTCGTTAGCAGATTTATGCACAATCCTGGCCGATCGCATTGGAACGCAGTCAAGCATGTGTTCAAATATCTGGCTGGCACAAAAGACCACGGCATTCTTTTCGGTCCGAACTCAACCTCAGGCGTAGTCGGTTACACCGACTCGGACTTCACCGGCTGTATAGACAGTCGGAAATCAACAACTGGATACTGCTTCAAATTCGGCAATGGAGCAATTTCGTGGAAGTCGAAACTTCAGGAGTGCACAGCGACCTCAACGACCGAAGCAGAATATGTAGCTGCGTCCGACGCTGCAAAAGAAGCTTTGTGGCTCGGCCGGCTGGCGCACACGTTTCGGCAAGTCGACCATGACTCGGCTCCAGTTGTCTACAGCGACAGTCAAGGTGCTGTTGCCTTGTCGAGAAATCCGGTTCACCACAACGCCTCCAAACACATCGACGTTCGATATCACTTCGTTCGGGACTGCGTCATTTCAGGGAAAATCGGTCTAGAGAAAATATCCACAACCGACAATGTCGCAGATGGAATGACCAAGTGTCTTTCGGCAGACCACTTTCGGTCCCTTCGGCATCAGATGGGCGTAACGACAAACCAGTCCGGTTAAAGCCGGACACAACGCAGGATGGTTTCGGACAACCGACATCAGTTCCTTAATGATCGGCTTCAACTCTTCCAACCCGACCAGTCCGGTCTTCTGCCTTCGGACCCTGCCGACTCGAACAAAACGGATATGTCCGAGAACCTAGGTTCATACCTGTAATCTTAGATAACCCATGTATACGCCCATTACGGGGGAGTGTCGAATACAAGTGTATAATGGACGTATTCACACTATCCCTTGTATAGCTCTAGTTTGGGCCATTTGTGTAATTAGCGTAAAGGGTAGTTGCCCTAAGTCGGTCACTATATAAAGTGACCTAGTAACCTCTTTGTAAGGTTGGGTGTTGTATTATTGTTTCTATTGAATAGAAAATCTTGTGTGCCTCTCTCTCTCTCTCTCTCTCTCTCTCTGTGCACGGATCAGAAACTGTCATACGCAGGTACTCAGCACGAATCTAATGCTATTTGATCTTTGATATTGACGACATTGTCTCCAACACTATTGACCATATCTTCACACTTAGATGCTTAATTGACCAGACTAAGGCTCGCAAGAAGAAACTATATTGTTGTTTTGTGGACTTCCGCAAAGCCTTTGACACGGTCCCTAGAGAGCGGTTGTTTGATAGGCTTAAGAGCTTGAGGATACCAGATGACATGGTTTGGGCCATCTACGCACTATATGAACAAGTGTCCGGGTGTGTTCGATGCCCAGGCGGCATATCCGATAGTTTCACTAGCACTATTGGTGTAAAACAAGGTTGCCCCTTATCTCCGACTCTTTTTGGGATCTACATTGATGAGATCACAGATTTTATTGCTCGTAAGGGAGGCAATGGAGTAGTCCTTGGTGATACGCAGGTGCGTATCTTGCTCTATGCAGATGACATAGTTTTGCTCTCTGAATCCGAACACGACCTACAAAGGCACCTTAATGCCTTAGATGACTTTTGCACACAACGAGGATTGGTAGTGAATCTAGGGAAAACTAAAGTCCTTATCTTCTACACGTCGGCCCAAGTTAGACCTAAGTGTCACCTAACTATCTCCCATAGCCCAGTTGAGGTGGTTGGATCATATGTCTATCTCGGAGTCACTTTCAGTGCCCGCTCAGGTAAATTTTCGATGACACAAGCAGCGAAGGATAGACTTACAAGAGAACATGCATCCCTCTCACTCCTCGAGAGACAATGCCACCAAGCATACTTCCAAGAGCCACGAACTAAAGGGTGGCTCTTTGACTCATTAGTGACTCCCTCTCTCATGTATGCATCAGCGGTTTGGGCCCCAGGACTACCATCTTTCATGTGGACGCAATTAGAGAGACCATTGGTGATGATGTTATCACGCCAACTCCGAAGCAAATTGTCGGTCCCACATGACATTATTAGGGCTGAGTTCACTCTACCCCCTATGTTAGTAGAAGCACTTTTTCAACTGGTAGTCTTTATACACAGGATACATAACCAACCACTTGATAGAATATCCCACCAAGCCTTTAAGGCTTCTCGAGCATTGTATGAGTCCGGCTATACTAGCTCATGGTATGGCATGATGGTGAGTTGGCTTCTTGCCAACGTTCTAGACATTACTAACCTCCCCCCCCTTAAGTACGACCACACGAATGATAACACTTTACTCTCTCATGAGGACCGTAATAAAGTAATACGCCAAGAAATATGGCAAATTTATACCCGGTATAAATGGATCACCCCACTAGAGCCACTCCCATCTAAAATGTTGTACTATAAGGAACACTTTATGCACTTCTCTGAGTTAGGTTTTATCACGCGCCCAAAATATCTAGATGTATTCTTACCACATGCACTAAGGGTTGCCATTGGTCAACTTAGAATATCATCTCACCAACTTGAGATTGAGAATGGACGTACTAATGGAGTCCCTAGGGAGGAAAGGATATGTAGGTTATGCCACATAGAGATAGAGGATGAGTACCATTTTACATGCAAATGCCCCACCTATGCCGAGATAAGGGCAAAATACCAAGACATACTTGGTTCCTCTCCCACCCTCCCTAAACTATTAGATACACTAGATATAAAGAAATTAGGTAGATACATCTTAGAATTGAAACACCACAGAGAGAACAAATTACAAAACGTTGATAATAATGTTGCTAATGTTTACCAACATATAACAAATGAAGTTTTTCAGGAACAGGGGGAGACAATGAATGTCGACACACCTGCACCACTCGGACTTCTCCTTGATGAAGCAGAAAATCAAAGAAGAACCAAACGCCCTCGGATGCCGGGTTTCAAAGCAACTCGACGAGATGTAGAAGCAATAAAGAAAATAAGGGAACGTGAACTACACCGCCTAGAAGCCATGACTAGGGCACTCTGTGCATCGGGACCATGGGTCACACCCACACCAAAAACTTTTGACCTCACTTCTTTTTGAGAGACTTGGGTGGAAAATGAGATTAGGCTTGGTGCAAAGTTTTGTACACTACTAGAACTTTCTTAGCTTAAGCTATTTTCTTTTATTTTTAGTTTTGATGATTGGATAAACACTCATTTTTTGTTGTAACCTATTTGTCTCATGGGCCAAATTTGGCCTTAGAAGACGTTAATATATCTTTCTTTCTTTCTTTCTCATACACACACATAACTCACACCTCTTCCGCTTCACAAGAATCATATCCGATTCTTTACATGGTATCAGAGTGATTCAGTAGCTCGATCTAGCCCGTTCACCTCAGCGTGATTGTGTGTTGTACTCTACACCGACGACCAAGAACCAGCTCATCACTATCGTAGCTTCGCTACATAGCTCACATTCAAAGAGAGAAGAAGAAGAAGAAGAAGAATTGACATAATGAATACTCAAACGGGGAGCACTCTCCCTACCGAGAAGTTGGATCGAAACAACTTCGCATCTTGGGAGTACAAGATGCACCAATACCTTGTCGGACAAGACTATTGGAGCTACATCAAAGGAGAGCAGGAAGAACGACCCGTCGAAGTGGCTCCTGGATACGCGACATGGGAGCCAGCCGCAAGCCGGGTGATGTATTTCTTAGCGACATGTGTTCACGATCACATGATTGGCGACATTCGCGAAGCTAAGATGCCGAAGGAGGCATGGGAAAATCTACGAAAGATTTTTGCGGCGAACACAACCACAAGAAGGCTTCAACTCTGCCAAGAGTTGAACAACATTCAACAAAGAGATATGTCCATCATGACATACACCTTGAAGAATCAGGAGCTTTGCAACTCACTCGGCTCGATAAGAGTAAGTATTGATGATGATGAGATGGTGCAAATATGCCTCGGCGGCCTCGCACCACGGTTTGGCGCGATGCGAACCGCCATTCTAACAAGGGAGAACTCTCCCTCCTTCTTCGAGCTCCAATCAATGCTATTGGTCGAAGAAAATCACGTGTGTACAAGGAGCAATGAGTCAGAAGGCCACATGCTCTACACACACTCGAACGGAGGAAGAGGACGCGGACGAGCGAGAGGCCGATTTGGCCAAGGACAAGGCGGACGAGGTCCGACCTACGACAACAACTCCCAATTTCGGCTGCAAAACGGAAGCCAACGAGGAACCTTCGCAAGAAGGGGGAGCTTCCACTCTGGCCCGAGCCGTCAAAACGCAACCAAATGCGGATATTGCGGAAAGCTCGGCCACCACAAAGAAGAGTGTCGAAAGAAGATGCGTGAATCGGCTTCCACAAGCCGACAACTCACGAATTACGCGCGCAATTCCAACTACAAAGAGTATAGCGGAATGTACGGGCATAACTCCGACTACGAAGATCGTGGCGGAATGTATGCACACAACTCCGACCGTGGCGGAATGTTCATGATGAAACATAGAGCAAACTCTATGTCAGCCTCTATCTCAATGAATGCCTCCGGTCCGGAAGACATATGGTTCGTCGATTCCGGTGCCTCGAACCATATGACATCGCATCAAGAATGGTTCCTAGAACTTCGAGAGCCGGACCGACTCGGCTATGTCGAAACCGGAGACGACACTACGCACCCAATTCGGCACATCGGCAATGTTCCGTTCGGAAAAGAAGGTAAGCAAAATTACATTAAAAATTTCTTGCATGTACCGACCATTACGAAGAATTTGGTCTCCGTCGGCCAAATTGTAGAGCAAGGGATGCAAATTTGAGCGAACTGTTCAGACACTTCCAAAAATTCAAGAATGAAGTCGAGAAATCCACGGGCCGATATGTACGATGCCTTCGATCGTATGGTGGCAAGGAGTATTTCTCGGATGATTTCACGGCGTATCTCGGAAAGGAAGGAATTCGGCGAGAATTCACTTGCCGACATACTCCGCAACAAAACGGAGTAGCCAAGCGCAAAAATCGGCACATCCTCAAAGTGGGGTTTAGGGTTTAGGGTTTAGGGTTTAGGGTTTAGGCCATGATGAATGAGAAGCATATGCCCAAGTCATATTGGGCCGAAGCTGCAAATACGGCCGTCTACCTAATGAACCGGTGCACAACATCCAGAGTGCACGAGGTCACTCCGCACGAAAAATACTTCAGAAAGAAGCCGGACTTATCGCACACCCAAATATTCGGCGTGATAGCATACGTGCACATCCCCGACGAGAAGCGTCAAAAGCTTCACCCGAAGTCGGACAAATGTATCCTCGTAGGATACTCACTAGAGCCAAAGGGGTACAAGTGCTACAACCCCTCAACTCGAAAATCTCGAGTAAGTCGAGACGTCGTTTTTGATGAGTCCGCATCCTGGTACGCACCAGAGACAATTCCGACTCCGCTCGACCCGGAATCCGCCGAACAAGAGATAGAGGATGAAGATCGCCTTACGCGCATGTTCGAAGAAAGTCCGATCATGACCCGACTGAGCAGAGCACAAGAGCCTTTGAGCGATCAAAGCACATCATGGCCTAGCCCGAAGATGGACAAAGGCAAGGCGAAAATGTCGGAATACGAAGACGATTGCTTCGACGACAACAAGTCGACTCACTCACTCGACAGTGAGTTTGGCGGCTTCGATGTACCAATCGGAGCTAAGAAAGCCCTCATCTCTGCAAATGAAAAGCTCTGTTGCTCCACCCGTGAAAAGAACCACGTAAACCGATTCAGCTACAACGATTATATGGCGTACCATTACGCCTTTATGATGAAGGTAGGAACAGTACGAGAGCTAGAAACCTTTTCCGAAGCCACGAAGGACCTGCGATGGATCGAAGCAATGAACGAGGAGATGCAAGCACTACGGAAGAACGAGACGTGGGATCTCGTTCCCACCTCACCACACAAAAAGGTTATCGGATGTAGATGGATTTACAAAGTGAAGTACAACGCCGACAGTTCCGTCAACCGCTACAAAGCGCGACTCGTAGCGAAAGGCTACACACAAACACACGAAGTTGACTACGAGGAGACCTTTGCCCTAGTGGCAAAGATGACCACGGTACTAACCATAATTGCGCTTGCCATAGCGAAAGGGTGGCACCTCCATCAAATGGACGTCAAGAACGCCTTTCTACAAGGCTCCCTCTACATACAAAGTGATTCCGCAAGTCCAATCGTCATCATTTTATATGTGGATGACCTAGTCATTGGAGGGGAGCATCTTGTCGAAATCAATAAAGTCAAATCCCTCCTTTCCGACAAGTTAGAGATGACGGACATGAAGGAGCTCCACTACTTCCTCGGCATCCAAGGCTCCCTCTACATACGAAGTGATTCCGCAAGTCCGATCGTCATCATTTTATATGTGGATGACCTAGTCATTGGAGGCGAGCATCTTGTCGAAATCAATAAAGTCAAATCCCTCCTTTCCGACAAGGTAGAGATGACGGACATGAAGGAGCTCCACTACTTCCTCGGCATCGAGGTAATTCAGACTCCGGCCAGAATCATGATCTCTCAACGACACTACATCCTCAACTTGTTATACAAGTTCGGAATGGTTGGTTGCAAATCCGCGGCAACCCCGCTCGATCGCAATCTCAAATTAGATGCGAACTCTGGCACCAAAGCGTGTGAGCCACCTCAGTATCGACAACTTATCGGGAGTCTCATCTACCTCACAATCACTCAATCCGATCTCAGTTATCCGGTCGGTCTCCTTAGCCAATTCATGCAAAAACCGTGTGATACTCACTTGGATTGCGCTAAGCGAGTTCTATGATAGGTAAGCTACTCAATGGATTGCGACATCCTCTACAAGACCGCGATGCCAATACGACTCGAGGGGTACACAGACACCGATTGGGCCGACTATAAAGCCGATAGCAGATCAACCTCCAGATTTGTTTTTTCCCTCGACAACGGAGCAATATCCTGGAGCAGCAAAAAGCAACGAACCGTCTCTCTTTCGAGCAGAGAGGCAGAGTACAGGGGCGCAGCAGTGGCCGCATGTGAAGTTGTATGGCTCAAAAGGATACTCAAGGATCTGGGCATACCCATCAAGGATCCGACTTCCCTTTATTGCGACAACATGAGCAGTATCCATCTGGCTTGGAACCCGGTGTTCCACACACGGACAAAGCACATCGAAGTGCACTATCACTTCATCCGAGAGCGTGTTCTAGCTAGCGATGTCGACCTACAACACATTAGCACCAATCTTCAAACAGCTGACATCTTCACTAAAGCCTTAGGAGCCGACAAGCTATGGCAATTCATGACCGATCTCGGATTGACGATCCCTGACATGCAAAGCCTGAGGGGGAGTACTGACGACGCTACGCAATAATGCGTGGATTCTGCAACCGTGCAACGAAGCCACGAAGAGCCGATCTACCGCTTAAAGCCGCGAAGAAAGATGCAAGCCAAAGCATAGACTTCGCAACTACGCACAACGCAAGCTGGAGCACGAATTCCGCAACTCCGCATAAATGCGAGTCGACGCGAACTCCGGAATGCGAGTCGAAGAGGATTTCGGATACCGTGTGAAACCAACCCGACTTGAGCTTGAGGGGCGTGTTGACAATCAAGCTCAACTTGGTCTAGTGTGTGAACTCACCTTGAGAGTGAATACACACTCCAACGGTCAAGAGTCACCATTATGTCACCTCTTTGTATTCTAGCATTTAGTATGAGTCATAGAATCATATTCTATGACACATAACTTATGAGGTTTCACATTCCCCATCCTCCATGAGTCTTGTAGTTAATGAAGGGAGAGGGTGACTATATAAAGCACCCTCCTCCCACCTTGTATTGTGTTAAGTCTTTCTCCTTTGTTAATACACTTTTACCTTGCGTATTCTCTGTGTTTTACTCCTTGTCTCTCTCTCTCTCTCTCTCTTTCTCTCATACACACACAAAACTCACACCTCTTCCGCTTCACAAGAATCATATCCGATTCTTTACAGATGTGATAGAAGGTAAGCAGGGGAAACAAGAGCCACCACATCAGTCAAAAAGGTCATGGCTTCCTCATATAATATCGGATTTCAGAGTTCCCATAGTTGAATCGAAGCCAACGACGTAGGGTATGATATGAGCTAATAAAATCTATGTTTTGAAATTCAAGCCAAGAGACATGAAGGAAAATGTAAAGTTGTGGTAGAACTCAAGTAAGGGCAAACAAGAGCCACCACATGAATAAAAAACGTCGTGTTGTCCTCATATGATATCCGATTTGAGAGTTCAAATAGTTGAATCGAAGCCAACGACGTGGTCTAGGATATGATGTAATAAAACCTGAGTTTTGAATTTCAAGACAAGAGACACGAAATTAAATGTAAAATTGTGGTAGAAGTCATGTAGAGACAAAAAAGAGCTACCATATATATCAAAAAGATCATGGCGTCCTCATATGATATTGGATTTCAGAGATCAAATAGTTGAATCGAAGCCAATGACGTAGGCTATGATATGAGCTAATAAAATCTAAGTTCTGAAATTCAATCCAAGATACATGAAGGAAAATGTAAAGTTGTGGTAGACGTCATGTAGAGGCAAACAAGAGCGACCACATGTAGAGGCGCTATGATATGTGCTAAGAAAATCTAAGTTGTGAAATTCAAGCCAAAATCCATGAAGGAAAGTGTATAGTTGGGGTAGAAATCAGGCAGGAGCAAAAAGGAGCCACCACATGAATCAAAAAGGTCATGGCGTCCTGATATGATATTGGATTTCATAGTTCAAATAGGTTAATCGAAGCCAACGACGTAATCTATGATATGAGGTAATAAAATGTAAGTTTTGAATTTCAAGACAAGAGACAGGAAGGAAAATGTAAAGTTGTGGTAGAAGTCATGTAGAGAGAAACAAGAGCCACCATATATATCAAAAAGGTCGTGGCATCCTCATATGATATCGGATTTCAGAGATCAAATAGTTGAATCAAAGGCAATTACGTAGGCTATGATATGAGCTAATAAAATCCAGATTCGTGAAATTCAATCTAAGAGACATGAAGGAAAATGTAAAGATGTGGTAGAAGTCAAGCAGGGGCAAACAAGAGCTATGGCATCTTTCAGAGTTCCAATAGTTTAATCGAAGCCAACGACGTAGGGTATGATATGACCTAATAAAATTTAAATTTTCCTTCATGTCTCTTGTCTTGAATTTCAAAACTTATATTTTATTACATCATATCATAGACTATGTTGTTGGCTTCGATTCAACTATTTGAACTCTAAAATTGGATATCATATGAGGACGCCACGACATTTTTGATTCATGTGGTGGCTCTTGTTTGCCCCTACTTGAGTTCTACCACAACTTTACATTTTCCTTCATGTCTCTTGGTTTGAACTTCAAAACATAGATTTTAGCTCATATCATACCCTACGTCATTGGCTTGGATTCAACTATTTGAACTGTGAAATCCGATATAATATAAGGAAACCATGAAATTTTTTATTCATGTGGTGGATCTTGTTTGCCCTTGCTTGACTTCTACCACAACCTTATATTTTCCTTCATGCCTCTTAAATTTTATTACCTCATCTCATACCCTACGTCGTTGGCCTCGATTCACCTATTGGAAATCCGATATCATATGAGGATGCCATGACCGTTTTGATTCATGTGGTGGCTCTTGTTTGTCTCTACATGACATCTACCACAACTTTACATTTTCCTTCATGTCTCTGTTAGGAAACAAGTCCCTCCGAATGGGAAGTCAGAAGAACAGTACTGATGAGCAAACTGGATCCGGGAAAGAGTAGATGACCAGGAGTTCGCGTTGACGAAGATCCACACGGTCGAGAACGGGTCAGATATGTTGATCAAAGTACTAATACCCGACAAGCTGGATGCATGCCGGAAGCGGATCGGACTAGTAAGACATCCCATGCCGGAGTGAAAGGGGAGTTTGTTAGGAAACAAGTCCCTCCGGATGGGAAGTCAGAAGAACAGTACTGATGAGCAAACTCGGCCGAGGCCGAAACCAGATGAGGAATACCCAGCTACGGAAGACCCGGTGAGAACCGGATGACAAGTACCCGGCTACTGAGAGCCGGATTTTGCAGACCCGGTGAGAACCGGATGACGAGTACCTGGCTACGGAGAGCCGGATGTTGCAGACCCGGTGAGAACCGGATGACGAGTACCCGGCAAGCGCCGGATGATACAGGCCCGGTGAGGAGTGCTCACCGGATGAAGAGACATATTCATAAATATGTTTCTGAGAGTCCATCGTGGCTATATTTGTAAATAGCCGAAAAGTCATATTAGTATAAATATGACTTAGGGCAAACTTTTTGTAAGATAGTGCGAGATAGTTGTTGTCATTCTTGTTGGTGCAAGAAGAGAGAGCGCGTTACAGTGTACAGAGAGAGAGAGAAAGAGGTCGTGGCCTCTGTTGTAACCGCTGCCTGTGGCGAAGATCGTGAGCACGAGGTCGTTGCCTCCGTGAGCTCACTGTTGTACATTGTAACATAGTGATAGTTTGCAGCTTGTGGGCTGCCGTGGTTTTTCCCTAGTTTGGGTTTTCCACGTAAACATCCTGTGTACTCTTCTCTCTATCATGTTGTGCTTCCATTCCCTATTTTCTTTGTTTTATTCTACGCTCGGTTGTGGCCGAGCGTTGTTCAACGGGAGCGTGTAGTTCCTGACAGTCTCTTGGCTTGAATTTCAAAACATTGTTTTTATTACCTCATATCATAGACTACGTCGCTGGCTTCAATTCAACTATTTCATCTCTGAAATCCGATTTCATATGTGGACGCCATGACCTTTTTGATTCATGTGCTGGCTCGTGTTTGTCTCTACATGACTTCTACCACAACATTACATTTTCCTTCATGTCTCTTGGCTTGAAATTCAAAACTTAGATTTTATTAGCACATATTGTAGCCTATGTCGTTGGCTTCGATTCAACTATTAGAATTGTGAAACTGATATCATATGAGCAAACAAGAGCCACCACATCAGTCAAAAAGGTCATGGCTTGCTCATCTCATATCGGTTTTCAGAGTTCTAATAGTTGAATCGAAGCCAACGACAAAGGGTATGATATGAACTAATAAAAACTAAGTTTTGAAAGTCAATCCAAGAGACATGAAAGAAAATGTAATGTTGTGGTAGAAGTCTAGTGAGATACAAGCTCAATATTCGCCGGATCAGCTGTGCAAGCTGAGAACCGGATCGGTTGGGACCGATTGGTTAGGCCCGACTGGTTTGTAAACTGGTACGCAAACTGGTGCATAACGGGAGGCCGTATTGGTGCGTAAACCGAGAGGCTGTTAGAGAGATAGTCCTCGTAAGGAATAATTTTGGGAGTGAGTGTCGAGTACTGTCAGTACTTGTGTCAGCCCGATTGTTAGGGTTTGTATAAAAGGTGCTCACTGAGCACGGTGTATGTACATGTTGAGTATTATTTGAAATAACTTTCTGTGTGTTCTCTCTCTGTCTCTCCCGCGTATTGTGTATACTCAAGCTCTCCATTAAACCTGCGTTTTCTCTGTGTGTTTGGTTTTTTATTACTTACGCACATAATCTTCTTCATGGTATCAGAGCGCGAGGGTTGAGAACCCCTAAACCCTAAACCTGCCAAGAAGAATAGGTAAAACCGATGGATAGAGGCATGGCTAGCTCGCTTCCAACAGAGAAGCTCAAATGAAACACCTACCCGTCTTCGTCTTACAAGATGCACCAGTACCTACTCGGGTACGGTTACTGGAGCTATGTCGATGGAGCAAATGACACAACACCAGACTCGACACACAAAGACTTCCCAGTTTGGGAATTGTCGGCGAGCAGAGTATTGTACTGCTTCTCGTCTTGTGTGGGTGAACAGCTCCTGAGCTATATTCGGGATGCGAAAATACCAAAGGATGCTTGGGGAAATCTAAAGAAGATCTTCGTTGCAAGCACCATAGCCAAGAAGCTTCAACTCCGACAGGAACTGAGCAACCTACGACAATGCGACTTGTCGGTTGCTGATTACACCTTGAAGATCAAAGATATATGCGACTCCTTAGCCTCCATCGATGTGAACGTCGCGGAAGGCGAGATGATGCAAATCTGTCTCGGGGGACTGGCTTCAAAGTTCGGAGCGTTCCGAACTGCTGTATGTACACGGGAGAATACGTCGTCGTTTTTCGACTTACAGTCGATGCTCCTTATAGACGAGAACCACATTGGTGCGTCGACGAGCACGCATGCCGACAACAAGATGTTGTACACGGAGGGAGATAGGCCCCGTGGTCGTGGCAGATGAGGTGAGTCGGTGCGCAATGGAGGCGGCCGACGGGATTAAGGAAGAAGACACCAGAGTGATGCTGACACCAATTCCAAACCCTCCGGAAACAGGAGGAGTCGAGGCGACGAGGACTGACAAGGGAAATCCGTCGCGGAATGCTGGTACTGTGGAAAAAAAGGCCACAGGGAGAGCGAGTGTTGGAAAAAGCACGGCGATTAGGAGAGAACCGGGTCCGGATCAGGTTTCGGACAAATTGACAAGGGTAATTGGCAGCGATCGCACTACGTCGAAAGATCTGGAGAAGGCTCAGCCTTCGTGACAAGACACAAAGCGAACTCGATGAAGAAGTCCACCCAAAATCGGACGAGGTGTGGTACGTCGACTCCGGCGCGTCAAACCACATGACGTGCCACAAGGAGTGGTTCTCATACCTTGAGAAACCGACGCAACCGGGAGTAGTCACAACCGGAGACGACACTCCGCATCTGATTGCGAATGTCAATGAAGTTCCTCTGGGCCATGTCGGGCAGAAAGGGAAACTCATGAACGTGCTAAATGTCCCGACAATCACAAAGAACCTGGTGTTGGTCGGGCAGATCGTCGACTAGGGGATGTAGGTTCGGTTTACGCATCTCGGGTGCTTCATCGAGGAAGAAGGCCGAGTTATCCCGCAAGGGCGTAGAGACGGGAGGATGTTTATCCTCGACTCTAGCAACGGTGGCACCGCAATGTTCGCGAAAAGACAAAATGTCGAGTCGGATATCGACTTATGGCACAAGCGGATAGGCCACGTCCACTATCAACGACTTTAGGACCTGCAATCGAATTAGGTGGTGTTCGGATTGCCCAAATTCAGTGGCCGAAGGCACAAATTTGTGAAGCCTGCCAGCTAGGGAAGAAAAACCAACTTCCCTTCCCTGACGAGCTTAACCGGAGCCGGAACAAGCTCAACTTGATACATTCCGATGTATGGGGGCCGGCACCGAACGTTAGTCTTGGCGGGAGTCGATATTTCATCTCTTTCATCGACGACTATACTCGGCACACGTGGATCTACCTGATTGAGAAGAAGAGTGAATTCTTCGACTGTTTCCGCAACCTCAAAGGGTTCGTGGAAACGGAAACAAGAAGAAAGATCAAGTGCCTGCGGTCGGATGGTGGAAAAGAGTATTTTTGCGGTCATATCAACGAGTATCTGCAACAGATGGGAATTCGATGTGAAATCAGTTCCAGATACACGCCGGAGCAAAACGGCGTGGCCAAGAGGAAGAATCGGTCAATTGTAGAAGCAACACAGGCAATGCTGGAGGAAAAGAGCTTGCCCAAGTTATATTGGGCCAGGGTGGTACAAACCACGGTGTACATCCAGAATCAGATCGGAGAAAAAGTGTCAGCGTATGAGTTGTATTTTGGAAGGAAGCCGAATCTGTGACACTTGAGAGTTTTCGGTAGCATTACATATGTGCATGTGCCGTAGGAGAAATGGATGAAGCTCGACGCGAAAGCCGAGAAGTGTATCTTGGTTGGCTAGTCGGACGAGTAGAAGGGTTATATGTCTTATAACCCTCACACCAAACAAGCGCGCGTGAGCTGCGACGTTGTGTTTGACAAGTCCACGTCCTGGTATTTGCCTCAGACTCCGGACCTCACCTCCAATCCGAGTTCTGACGATGAGGTCAGCGAGGCCGAGTTGCTTCCAGATGAGCCTGAAATCGGGACCTGCGAAGAGAGTCCGATTTTGTTTCGGTTAAGAGGATTGCAAGGACGACTGAGTCGGTTCGACTAGTCCGATGAAGAGCTAGCGAGTAGTGGAGACTCGGTTGTGCATTCCCCGCGCAGGAAGCCGAGGAGACTGCTTACGCGCAAGGAAAAGGGGAAGAAGAAGGTGTCGAATTACGGCACGGATAGGAACGAGTCGGATCTATGCGAGTCCGACTCCGAGGGAAGTGATGACGGGCCTTCGAGAGCGAAGTCCGCGTCGGCTAAGGAAGCCTCAACACCGGCTAAGGACCAACTATGCCGATCTACCCGCCAGAAGAACCCTGTTGTGCGGTTCGGTTATAATGAGTACATGGCGCACCATTACGCATTGTCGAGGTTATCCTCGTGGATGCGTAGAAGTCAGGCAGGACCACGGGGGTCTCGAACAAAGGAATCGAGAAAACAAGGAGGGAGGTGTTTGAGGATCACGTAGGTCTTGAGACCATGGGAAAACAGCTAATGCTAGTGATCGAGAGAGAATAAGAGAGTCGTTCGTAGGTGCAGACACGGTGTCGTGTTGTTACGCGCGTGCGTGGAGAAACGAGGCGGGACCACCGGGGTCTTGGACTGAAGAGCAGGTGATAGGAGGGGAAAGAGAAAGAGAGAGATGACCGGTAACGTATGAGCAAAGAAACACAGGGACACGACCCGTCAACGCAGAAAACACGAATGGACACAGAGACAGAGAGACACGAATGTTTGTATATTATCAAATGACACAAAACAACAGAGCACGCGAGCGGTTACAACCGAACAGGCCGGCGAACAGATGTCGATGCCGGTTTGTCTGCGCACGAAAGGGGATAGGATGGAGGTGCTGCCGGAAGCACACGGGCGTTCCTCGAAGCAGCGCGAGCCTCCCGAAATTCTGCAGAGAAGAGCGATGGAGAATGAACAGAGGAGAAGCGTTCGGTTACGGTTCGACAGCACTTCGTCCTCCTCAATGCGCGATCCCTTTCTCCCCCGTGTCTCCCTCTCTTTTATAGCGTCAGGAAGGGAGCCGTCTCCCTCATTTACTTCCTACCTATCGAATCTAACTACCCCCAGATATGCCTATGTACCTAATTCCCTATTATATACATTAAAGGGCGCGCACGCGTGAAGAGCCGGTTCACGCGTGTTATGCACCGATTGCGCTAAGGGACGGTTTTCTTCACGATATCCGCCCCCACCTAACCGCGCATCCACCGGTATGCGCCAAAATTGTGCTCTGGTTGGAGAAAACCGGTCCGAGTTCCGGTTCTTCGTCCATCGGTTCGTCCTCCGTTTCGGACTGTTCGTTGTCGCTGTCCAGGCCTCTTAGATCCGGTTCGCCGTCGTGGCGCTTCTTGAACGCTTTGAACCGCTTCCTTGCTACTGGTATTGCCATCCTCATATCGTCGAGTTCCGCTAGGTGATACGTCCCGTTGTCGTTGGCGCTCGTTACCACGTAAGGCCGGAACCACCGCTTTGCAAGCTTCCGTGTTGCCCGGTGCTGGCTGTCGAGGTTGCTCTCGTAGACTAGCACCCAGTCGCCTTCCTCGATTTTCTTTGGTCGGAGCCGGTGCGTTCGGTCGAACCGGGCTTTGTTCCTCATCCTCGCCGTCTAAAGTCTCTTCGCCGCTCGTTCCACGTCCTCTGGCCTCCGCTCGAGCTGCCATATACGCGCCGCTAGCAGTTCTTCCCGGCTCATCTCGTCTCTCCAGTCCACTGTCGCCCAAGAGGAGATCGTTCGTTCCATCGGCATGATCGGCTTCTGTCCGAACATGAGCTCTGACGGCATGAACCCGGTTACCAAACTGTGTGTTGTCCTGTCTGCCCACAAGGCATAAGGTAACAGTCGTGGCCAGTTCCCGACCTAGCCTCCGCATGCCCAGACTAGCGCTTTGTCGATCGGAACATGTTTGCGCTCCACCTTCCCGTTCGCCTCCGGATTGTACGCTGTGGTGAGCGAGAGCTTGACCCCTAACCGGTCGAACAGCTCCTCGGCCTGTTCGGCCTCTTCAGCCACGATCTTCCCGACGCACCCGTACTGGCATATCACGTCCTCAATCAAGAACCGACACACGACTGCGGTCGTTTTGTTCTGCAGGGCTCGGCCTTCCACCTGGTTTGTCAGGTCCTCCCGGGCCAGCACCAAATATCGCATCTGCCCTACACCCATCGGCATCGTCACCAAATCTACCATCCATTTGAAGTGGATGGCCGGAGGCTATGTAGGGTGAAGATCGTCCCGATGTCAGACTATGGAGTGTATCTGACAACTCTCACAAGTTGTCACAAACCGATGCACATCCCGGTACAGTCCCGGCCACCAGTACTTCCACTTTAGTTTCTCGAACGTGGCCCACGTTCCACGGTGTCCAGCCCAAGGGCTGTCGTGGTAGGCCTTCAGCAACTCCTCCTGTTCCTCCTTCATCGCCACCACTCGGAGCGGGATGCCATTTCTCTTCTTCAGGTGCTTCCACAAGTATCCGTCCCAAAGAAAGAATCGGTACGCTTTCTTCCGGATCCGGTTGGCCTCGTTCTTTGTCCATGACGCGGTCGGCATCATCGTCCTCAAGAATCCCCCAATCTGCAGCCACTCCCCGCTATACTTGCTCTCGTCGAAATCGTTAAGCGCCGGAGTGCTCCCTCCCTCGGTTGTTACGTAGGCCGCCTCGAAGAAGTCTACGCCGACTTCCTTGTCTTCCGAAACCATGCCACCCTCGTCGTCGAATCGCGCCCTCCAAAGCATGTCGGCTATGGCATTATCTTTCCCGGAAATGTGTTGTATTTCCGGATCCAGGGACTTGATGTACGCTATCCACCTGAGCATTGCCAAGTTCGGGGTTGCGCATCCGGAAACCATGCCGAGAATCGGCAGGCAGTCCGTCTCGATAATCACCTCTCTCCCGATCAGATAGTCTTTATCGACCTTTACCGCCGAAACGATACCCCACAGATCGCGTTTTACCTGGGCGGATCCTCGTTGTCGCCCGTTGAGGACCTTCGCGCCGAACCGGATTGGGAACCGAATGCCGTCCTCATCTTCTTGGTTGACGACTCATCCGATCCCGGTCGGACTCGTATCTATCGTTATGTAGATGGGAGTGCCTTTCTCGTAGACAGCCTTCCGGAGTGCCGGAGCTGCAGCAAGAGCCTCCTTCATCTTTCGGACCGACTCCGTATGCTCGTCCCGCCACTCGAATTTTCACCCCTTTTTCAGCAACCCGTATAGCGGCTCAGCAATGTGGGCGTAATGCGGGATCCATATGTGGTAGAAAGCGCATGCTCCCAAGAACCTCCGTACCTCCGTGACCGAGTTACAGTCGGGCTTCATTGCGGAGATGGCTTCTACCTTAGCCGGAGACGGTTTCCGGCCATACGGTCCGCATAGATGTCTGACGACCATGATCTCTAATTGCCTGAAGGCCGATTTCTCTCCGGAGAAGGTGAGCCTCGCGTCCTCTAGCCTCTGTAGCACCTTCTTGCAGTCGCCAATGTGTGTCGCCACGAATTTCCGACATCCGTCCGGTCCGATCGTTTCGTCCTTTTCCTCCACCGGACATCCCTTGATCGGGATGTCGTCCAAGAATGGCATGGTGATGTCTGGGATACAATCCCTCAGCACCTTGTTCATCGCATTCACCATGTGGGCCACCGAGTTCATCCCTCCTTGCGGCAGGGTACACATCCGCACTAGGCCGAGAGGAGTCCGCATCGTCGTAATGTCTCTGCTCTCCACGGCTAGTATTCCCAAGGTATCGTCGAAGGAGACCGCCTCCATGGCTCCGTTGATTTCCTCGCTGGGCTCGAGAACTCCGCACGCCCGAAGTCGCGCTTCCGCCCTTGTCTTTTCTCGGCCAACGACGCCGACTATCGTACACCCTCCGTTGTCGGAGAAACAAAACTTCCTACTTATGGTACAAGGTTTCTTCGGTTTCGCCTCTATCGTACATTTGTGGGGTTTTCCCGGAGTGTCTGGACTGTCGCGGCCCCACGCCTTGACAACCCTCTCTAAAAATCCTCTCGGTTCTCGCCACCGAGGGACTCGCGGTTTTGCTCGTGGTTCGGTCGCACCGTCAGGAACTAGACCGAATGACGCTCGTCCTGACTCTTGACCCTCGCGTAAGCCGACCCGTTGTCCAGCACCTTGGTCTCCATCCGCGCTGCCGTAATGTACGGTTCTCCCAGTATGACCGGGTGCGAGGACGTCTCCTGTACAAAGAAGTGATGGTCTATTTCGACGTCGCCGATCTTAACTCGCACGTTTGGGCAGGCCCCGTGTAGTTCCTCGGTGGTGCGTGTAGCCGCCCGTATCTTCCACCCATGCTTGGTGTTGATCGGCCATTTCCCCTTCTTGTAGAAGTCCATGGACATCAGGTTTATTTCCGAACCGTGGTCCATTAGCGCCACCACCGGTCTTCACCGGGGTTTCCGTGGTCGCTCGGGCCTAGTGTGGCCTCGAATAGTGGCTCTCTGCCCACTCGTCTTCCATCGCCATGTCCTCCATGTGCGTCGTCCGCACCTCCACCAGCCTTTCCGGTTCTGCCTCCGTCGACAGCCTCTTCCTCTTCACCAAGTCTACGATGGAGTCGTGTAACTCCTTCTTGGCGATTCCGAGCACCTCCCACAACGACAGTTCCACCTTGCTGTCGAGGATTCGTTCTTCCAGGACCTTTCGTAGGTCCGTGGTCCTTTCGATCTTTGTGCCCAAACGGTATCCGCCCTTCTTGTGGTTATCCCGGGCACTGGACTCACTGGCCTCGTTCCGTTTTGGCCCGAATCGGGTTTCGTATCTCTCTGAGGGTCCGGCCCCTCCGGTTTTACCTACCCGTTTGTCTTCAACTAGAGCCTCGTAGTTCTGGCAAGCTGTTTCGACGAACCCCGTCTTTTCTTCGACCGGGTCACTCCACCCGGTTACCTCCTGGACCTGCTTCTCTGCGTGGTTCGTCTCGTCTTTCTTTAGTCGGGCACCGGCGAGGCCTTCCAGCACCGTCGGCCAGAACCTGGCTTTGCTCTCCTTCCGGGCCTCGCTGCCTCCGACCCGAATGCCGACTGACGCTGAGTAGTGGACGGTCTCCGCGTGCCGGGCCGCCGCCTCTTCCATCAGCCTTTTCATTCCTCCTCGCCCGTCGTTTCGGTTGAGGGCCCTCCGGGTATCGCTGGCGTGCACCCGACCTTCCCACAGGTACACTACCCGGCTTCTCAAAGCCTCCGCAAAGTCCCCGCAGTCTTTCCGAATGTGGCCGACCTCGTCGCACCACATGCACGTATTTCCTGCTGGAGGCCGTCGGTCACGAGCTTGATCGCCGCCTTCCCTCCGAGCCTGAGCGATCTGGAGATCCTTTACCGCCCGTGTCAACTCCTCCAAAGTTGTCCCCCCGGACGAGCCTCTGACCACACCGGTCAAAGCCGAACCGGTTTCGAGCGACTCCCGGGTCTCTTCCCGTCGTGCCTGTGGTATCGGTTTGAGCTTCCTTGCTGCGACAGGACCCGCCCCGGTCGACCCTGTATCAGACCACTCCCACCGTTTGTCAAAACGTCCGTCAGCTCGTCTTCGGTTTCCAGTAAGGAGCCCACTTGCTCCCGATCCCGTGCGTCAACCGATTTGACAAACAGTAGGACACAACTTGTGTCCAGAACGGTCCGATCGAGCGCCGAAAGGCGCGCAAAGCGATCCTCAAACTCCCGGAGGAGTGGCGACGCATTTCTTCCTTTGTCGGGGGACTCCACCCACTCCATGAAGCCCCGCTTCGAAAGTTGAAGCGCCTCATCCAGCCTGTATTTCTCCAGGAGCCGTCCTTCGAACTACTCCCAGGTCCGGCTCTCCGCCCGGACCTCGAGCACCTCCACATGGATGCCCGGCATCGCCACTCGAGGGAATCCGGCAAGACGCCTCTCTTCCGGAATATCCCTCATCAACATCTCCGCCTGGTAGGACGCCAAATAACTCGTGGCATCCTTTCCACTGAACCGGCCGATCATACCGACAATCGCCTCCATAGCCCTGTCACGGGTGCCGGTGCCCTTGCGCGCGCTCACTATCCGGTCCACGGCCAAAGCCATGGCCTCTGCAAGATCCGACCCCCTCATCTTTTGCTCCTCTGCCGCCTTTCACGTCGGGTTCACCAAAGATGTCGCGTTGTTACGCGCGTGCGTGGAGAAACGAGGCGGGACCACCGGGGTCTTGGACCGAAGAGCAGGTGATAGGAGGGGAAAGAGAAAGAGAGAGACGACCGGTAACGTATGAGCAAAGAAACATAGGGACACGGCCCGTCAACACAAAAAACACGAATGGACACAGAGACAGAGAGACACGAATGTTTGTATATTATCAAATGACACAAAACAACAGAGCACGTGAGCGGTTACAACTGAACAGGCTGGCGAACAGATGCCGATGCCTGTTCGTCTGCGCACGAAAGGGGATAGGATGGAGGTGCTGCCGGAAGCACACGGGCGTTCCTCGAAGCAGCGCGAGCCTCCCGAAATTCTGTAGAGAGGAGCGATGCAGAATGAACAGAGGAGAAGCGTTCGGTTACGGTTCAATAGCACTTCGTCCTCCTCAATGCGCGATCCCCTTCTCCCCCGCGTCTCCCTCTCTTTTATAGCGTCAGGAAGGGAGCCGTCTCCCTCATTTACTTCCTACCTACCAAATCTAACTACCCCCGGATATGCCTATGTACCTAATTCCCTATTATATACATTAAAGGGCGTGCACGCGTGAAGAGCCGGTTCACGCGCGTTATGCACCGATTGCGCTAAGGGACGGTTTTCTTCACGACAACAGGCAAGACATTGAGAACAACGTTTGTTAGGTAGAGAAGGTTTCTATTAAACAACACATGTGCAAGGTGATGTGGGTGATTACAACCGGATCATAGGCGGTGATGGAGAGTAGAGCTTGGCAATAGCCAGACATGAAGCTACGTTGGCACGCTGAAGGTCGATCCCCTGGTCGGGAGCACTCGGGCGTCTGACGCGTGCAAGGAAAGCACCTTCCGATGATCAGTCCTTACACCTCTCTCTGCATCCCCTCTCCTCTTGATGGCCTCCATAAGACAGTCGAAGGTCGCCTCCTTTATAGCACAAGGAGCGACCGTTACAAGTATTCATGACCCGTCGCTTTCCCTTCCTAGATTCTCTCCCCTCGTAACTCTCCCTACATATGCAATGTCTATTTCTCCTTTAATGCCCTTAACTACGTAGTACCCCTCCATATACTCATGCCTAGTACTTTCCCTATTTAATTCTCTCGAGGCGTGCACTCGCGTAAACCGGTGAGTCGAAAGGCACGACCGCAGTTGGTGAACCCGACGTGAAGACGGGTGGCAAGGAGATGGAGAATCAACAAGAGGCGATGAACATGATGATGATAATGTTTGAGCGGATGCAACAAGAACAACGTGCGATGTCAGAGATGAAGGTGGCAGTAGAGCGGCTTCTGCGACGAAACGGGGAATTCAACGGTAAGGGTGTGTCACGCTACCTACGTGAATATAAGGCGGAGATGATGCAATATCGGATACCGGAAGGATTGCAAGTGATATCCTTTAGTCGGGTGGCCTCGGACGAACTACAAGAGAGAATCCACAAGATACAACAACAAAACTCGACATGGGAGTCCTTTGAAGAAGCTTTACAGGAGGCATATGACTATGAGAGATGGACGGGACAAGATCGACGAGAATTCGACGAATGGGTGGCGTCGGAGAAGACTCACCGAAGTGCAACGCAAGCGTTCCTAGAGTTCGAGCATCGTTTTGCTCGACTCTCGGAGCGGGAACGAAGATTGGTGGGAGAAGATAAAGTCTTAATGTTCGTAAGATCGATCGATCGGAAAGAAAGGATGGACATTGGGATCGAACTCGAAGATGATGACGGTGCGAGCGGCCTTACCGAGGATTGGGCCAAAGTCGAAAGGGTATGCCGAAGACATGATGAAAGGAAGCTGAGAATCTCGTCAACAACGACATGGCCCATGAAGGATGGTTGATTGAGGAAAAACGATGAAGCCAATATGAAGGCCGAAATACAACATGATGGTACCACGGGAGAAAGAGTGGAACAAGACACCCACTCGTCTTGTGAAAGAACGATGGCGAAGGATAAGGCCGATAATTCAAGTGTAGAAGGAAATTTCGGGATACAAGTGCCCGAGACATCGGGTCAAAAAGGGGTAAGCATAATAGATGTTTGCATAATTGATGCAGATAAAGAGTGTGAAGCGGATGTGATTAAGGAGGTAGCCACAAAAGACGAAATCGAATCGGAGGTGGCTATGGACGAATCAATGGCGGATTGCCATATCGAGACTTCCCCACCACTGATTCCAGAGACTCCGGCGGTTGCGATCGAAAGGCAACGTGAGACCGAAGAGACGGAAGGTGGCGGAGAGAAAACGAATGTCGAAGCCGACGAATACGATGAAGAGATAGCCGAGAAGAATGCTAAGGGTGAAACTACGAAAGAAGGTAATACCGAGGATTCATGCCAACAATATCTAGAGACTTCGGCGGTTGTGTCCGAGAACCAACGTGAGACCGGAGAGACGGGAGATGGCGGCGAGGAAGGTAAAGTCGGAAGTCGGTTCGGATGGAAAATGATCCATCCGAAATTCCAATCTAAAAGAAAGTGCGACAATGCGGAGGTCGGGTCTACGACGGGAGAAGCGTGTAATACAGAGCACGCTCTACGGCGAATAAAGAAACGCGTGTTATGGCGAATAAAGAAGCACGCGCTACGGCGAGAAAAGAAGCATGCATTACAACCACACGAGGACCGAACAACGAGCACATATCGGAGGACCTACGTAGCGAACAACGGAAAGAAGTGCCGAAAGTCGAACCGGACAAGGCAGGTGAAAACGAAGAAAAGAAAGCAAATCCGGACGAAAAGAAAAGAAAAGAAACCGACCCGAAAGAGCACTGAATCGGTAAAAACCGATCAACCGAGTCCGGATCGACCGAATACAAATCGGAAAGGAAGCCGAACTAAACGAAAGACGATCCGATGAGACCGAATCGGAAGTAAGCTAATCCGACTAAACCGAAAATCCGAAAAGAAGTCGAGATTGATGAAGAAAAGAAAGAGGGCAAGAAAAGATACTACCGCGGATGACAAGGACCAAGCGGGCCATGCAAAAAGCGAACGAAGACTATGGTGGATCGGATGTCGACAATGGTTCGTGTGGAAAGAATGGATGTGCTCCAAATGGAGAGACAAAGTCAACATAACAAGAGAAGTCGAGGGTACTACGAGCCGGCAACGAAACCAATCGGGTAGAGACCGGACGGAGGAGACTAACAAACACCAACAACTTCGGCACATACCGGAGGATGTGCGGGTTTGGAGGGGGCGAGTGTCGTAGTGTATTTTGTACACTACGTGAAAAACGTATATAGTATTAGATTCAATAAAAAATGAAGAAATAGAAGAAAATAGCAAAATAAATGGAACATGCATAGGGCAAGATTCGAACCTTGCACCTCCATGTTAATAATGTAATGTCTTACCATTACACTAGCATTTCATTAGTGTTAAAGCATAGATGTCCCACATAGAAAGGTAAATTCACGCTAGGATAAACATTAGAAAAACGCATAACAAAAGAAAAAGCTACACATACACATCTAGCGTGCATGATAAAAAACGCACAAGTTAGAAAAAGCATGATCACTTTAGATAAAGCATATAGTCTATCTATAGGAAAAGCATGGGGTCTATAGTTAGAGAAAAAGCATGGATTACTAAGACTTCCTCATCACTACATAAGGATGGGAAGCACAATGTAATTGTGTGTGAAAAATATTTGGAAACTAGATATGTTTCTAAAAAACACCAATTAATAAACTATACTCGTGGGATTCACGAGAATTCTATATCATTCTCTTTCAACCGAAGTTTATATTCTTATATTCATATTGATTAATCTAATACAATACACTCGTGGGATTCACGAGTTTGCTATAACTCTTTCTTACAACATATTTATATTCTTATTAGCCTTAAAACTCTCCTCTTCCTAGTCCAAAACCCCAGCGGTTCCCACCTGACTCACGCAACGATCCGGAGCCGAAAGGCTCGACACCGGTGTTCTTGCGCGTTTCACCTTGTTTCTACCTATGGCCCGTAATCTTCACGACATCCACCCCCACTAAACCGCACATCCTCCGATATGTGTCGGATAGTGAATTTAGTGGAGGATTCCGGGCCATCGGTTACTCGTCCTCCTCTCCTGAACTAGCGCTTTCGGCTCCCCGGTCCGGTTCTTCCTCGTTCCGTTTCTTGAAGGCTTTTATTCGTTGCCCGGCCACCAGAGTCGTAATTCGCGTCCTGTCGAGCTCCGCAAGATGGTATGTGGCGTTGTCGTTGATTCTATTTACCACGTACGGCCCAAACCATCGCTTCACGAACTTGCGCGTAGACCTATGCTGGTTGTCGAGGCTGCTGTCGTAGACTAACACGCAGTCGCCTTCCTCAATCTTCCTTGGCCGGAGCTGGTTCGTTCGGTCGAACCGAGCTTTGATCCGGATCCTTGCTTCTCTCACCCTTGTCATGGCTCGTTCCACGTCTTTCGGTCTTCGCTCGAGTTGTCAGATTCGTGCCGTTAGCAACTCTTCTCTGCTCATTTCGCTAGTCCAATCGATCGCTGCCCACAAGGAGATCGTCCGCTCTACTAGCATGATGGGTTTCTATCCATACATTAGTTTTGGCGGCATGTACCCTATTACCGAACTGTGGGTAGTCCTATCCTCCCATAACGCATACGGCCGACTCGACCTTCACATGCGCATACAATGGCCTTTATGATAGGACCGTGGCCTCATTCAATCTTTCCGTTCACCTCCGGGTTGTACGCTGTTGTGAGGGACAGTTTTACGCCTAACCGATCGAACAGTTCGTCGGCCTCTTCCGCATCTAGCTCTCCTCGGTCAGCCACGATCTTCCCCACTCACCCGTATCGGCATATGACATCCTCGATCAGAAACTTGCATATGGCCGGGATGGTCTTGTTCGTTAGTGCTCGTCCCTCTACCTAGTTGGTTAGGTCCTCTCTTGCCAACACTAGGTATCGCTTCTGACCTTCGCCCATCCGCATCGTAACTAAGTCAACCATCCTTTTGAAGTGCACGGTCGGAGGATAAGTTGGGTGTAGTTCGTCGCGGTGTCGAACCACCGAGTGCATTTGGCAGCTTTCGCATGTGGACACGAAGTCGTGCACACTCTTGTACATGCCTGTCCACCAATATTTTCCCTTTAACTTCTCAAATGTAGCCCATGTACCTCGGTGTCCAGACCAAGCGCTCTCGTGGAACTCCGACATCAGCTTCTATTGGTCATCCGCCCGCGCTATTACCCGGAGCGGCGCATTGTTTCACCTTTTTGGGACCACCCAGATTTTCCCATTCCGCAGGAAATATCGGTATGCCTTCTTTCGAAGCTGTCTGGCCTCCTCCTTAGTCATCGTGGTGTCTGTCGTCATTGTCTCTTGAAATCTCCCGATTAGAAGCCACTCCCCGTCATAGTCATCTTCGTCCAACTCATTCACGGGCGGAGCGCTTTGCCCTTTTATCCTCATCCTTGCTGATTTGAAGAAGCCTGCGCAGATTTCTTCACTCTCTCATACCATGCCGTCCTCATCCTCAACTATTGCTCTAGAAATCATATCGGCCATGGCGTTGTCTTTACCTGAGATGTGTCGTATCTCCGGGTTCAGGAACTTGATGTACGCAATCCACTTGAGCATGGCCAGGTCGGGAGATGCACATCTGGAGACCATACCGAGAATGTGCAAGTAGTCCGTTTCGATAATTACTTCTGTCCTGATTAGGTAATCTTTAACGATACCCCACAACTTGCGCTTGACATAGGCGTACCCTTGCTGCCGTTCACTCAATACCTTCGCACCGAACCGGATAGGGAAGCGGGTGCCGTCTTCGTCCTCTTGATTTACGAGCCACCCGATCCTAGTCGGGCTAGTGTCCACAATGATGTAGACCGGAGTTCCCGGTGCGTATTCCGCTTTGCGCAAAGCCGGTGCCGCGGTAAGCGTTCGTTTTAGTTTCCGGATTGCCTCCGTATGTTCCTTCGTCCATTCGAATTTCTTGTTCTTCTTCAGCAAGCCGTAGAGTGGTTCGGCAACGTGCACGTAATGAGGATCCATATGTGGTAGAAGGCGCATGCTCCCAAGAACTACCGGACATCTGTGATGGATCCGCACTCCTCCTTCATTGCTGAGATGGCCTCTACCTTGGTTGGCGATGGCTTCCGGCCGTATGGCCCACATAGGTGGCCTACCACAAATATCTCTGGTTGCCCAAAAGCCGACATTTCTCCCGAGAAGGTAAGTCGTGCGGCCTCGAGCCTTTGTAGTATCTTCTCACAATCGGAGATGTGGTCCACGACAAACCTTCAACACCCGTTCGCGCCGATCGACTCATCCTTAGCGTCTTCCGGACACCCCCTGATAGGGATGTCATCTAGGAAAGGCATGGTGATGTCCGGGATGCAGTCCTTTAGAACTTTGTTCATTGTGTTCACCATGTGTGCCACCAAGTTGGTTCCGCCCTGTGGTAGGGTACACATTCGAACTAGCCCGAGAGGGGTCCGCATCGTCGTGATGTCCCTGCTTTCCTCGGCGAGCTGGAATTGGTCGTATCCCAAGTAAAGATCTCTGACTGAGTATATGGACCTTCCGGTGAAGGCTTTAGCAAACTCATCAATCGACGGCCTGACTCCCGTATTGCGGATGGTCACTTTGTTGACCGGTTGTAAGTCCTGGATGAACCGCAGCGTGCCGTTCTTCTTTGGTATCGTAAACCACTGGTTAGAATAGGGGGCACTCGACGGTTTGAGGATGCCCAGCTCCACTTTCTGCTTAAAAAACTCCATCAACATCGACATGTGAGCTCTTGGTACTAGGATCGGCTTGAGACTCCATGGTATGTGTGGTACTGTAAAGATCACCATTGGCTTGACGATGGTCGGGTTGACGCACCCGATCTCTCCCAGTGAGAATGCAAAGGCCTTCCTGTGCCTCTCGAGCATTCTTATGAAGCGGTCCTCTTCCGCCAGCAGTAGGAAGCCACCCCCACCAATCTTCAGCTCTCGTAGCGTTTTGTCAGTGAAACAGTGTCCTATGTCGGACGGATTTCGTAGGCTCGGGTTGGTAGTGACAAGAACTACACGCTCCGGATGAACAACGCTCGGCCACAACCGAGCCTAGAATAAAACACAGAAAACAGGGAATGAAGGTACAACACGATAGAGAGAAGAGTACAGAGGATGTTTACGTGGAAAACCCAAACTCGGGAAAAACCAAGACAACCCACAAACCGCAAACTATCTCTATATCAGAATGTACAATAAGAAAGCACCGAGGCCACGACCTCGAGCTTGTTATCTTCGCCATAGGCGGCGGTTACAATCAGAGGCAACGACCTCTTCCTCTCTCTCACTCTCTCTGTACATAGTTGCGTGCTCTAATCTTGCGCCAACAAGAATGACAACCACTACCAAAAGTTTTCTCTAAGTCGTATTTATACTAATATGACTTTTCAGCTATTTACAAATATAGCCACGATGGACTATCAGAAACATATTTACCAATATGTCTCTTCATCCGGTGAGCATTCCTCACCGGTCCTGCATCATCCGGCTCTCATCGGGTCTGCACCATCCGGCTCTCCGTAGCCAGGTACTCGTCATCCGGTTCTCACCGGGTCATCCATAGCTAGGTACTCCTCATCCGGAGGGACCTGTTTCCTAACAAACTCCCCCTTCACTCCGGCATGGGGTGTCTTACTAGTCCGACCTACTTCCGACATGCATCCAGCTTGTCAAGTGTCAGTGGTGAGCATATCTGACCCGTTCTCGGCCGTGTGGATCTTCGTGAGCGCGAACTCCTAGTCATCTACTCTTTCCCGGATCCAGTGATACCTTCGGTGGATATGCTTCGTCCGGTAATGGTAGGCCGCATTCTTAGCAAGGTGGATGGCACTTTGACTGTCGCAGTAGAGCCAGTATTCATCTTGCCTGATGACGAGCTCTCCGATGAAGTCCTTCATCCATAATATTTCTTTGCTGGCTTCCACAACCGCCATGTACTCCACCTCTGTGGTTGACAACGCAACCGTCTTTTGTAGTCTCGACTGCCACGAAACAGCTCCCCCTGCATATGTCATTACATACCCGGATGTAGAATGGCTGGTATCCACATCAGCCGACATGTCCGAATCGGTAAAACCGTCAAGTTGAGGTTTTCCGGAGCCGAATCGGAGACACATATTTGAAGTGCCCTTCAAGTACCGGAGTATCCATTTGACCGCGTTCTAGTCCTCCTTGTCGGGATTGCTCATGAACCGGCTCACAACTCCGACTGCGTATCCTATATCCGGTCGGGTACAAACCATTGTGTACATTAAGCTCCCGACGGCAGAGGCATATGGAACCTTCATCATATCCGCCTTCTCTGCTTTCGTCTTCAGGCTTTTCTTACTGGATAACCTACAGTTTGCCGGAAGTGTCAATCCGACCGGTTTCACATCTGACATGTTGAACAGCTAAAGCACCTTTGTCACGTATTTCTCCTGTGACAGCCACAGTTGCTTCGCTGGCCGGTTCCGGATGATCTGCATCCCCAACATCTGTCTTGCTGGACCCAAGTCTTTCATCGTGAAGTTTCGGTTGAGAGCCTTCTTTAGCATCCGTATTTTAGCTTGGTCCCGTCTGACGATCAACATGTCGTCCACGTACAGAAGGAGTATCAGGAAGTCGCCTCCTTCGAACTTCTTCACAAACACGCAATGATCGGCCTGCATCTTGTGGTACCCTTGATATGTCATGAAGGAGTTGAACTTCCGGTATCATTGCCAGCGAGCCTGCTTCAGTCCGTACAAGCTCTTCTTCAACCGGCATACCAGGTGCTCCTTCCCTTTCTCCACGAATCCTTCCGGTTGCTGCATGTAGATCTCCTCTTCGAGGTCGCCGTGAAGGAATGTCGTCTTCAAGTCCAGCTGCTCTACCTCGACGTCCATGCTTGCTGCTATACTCAGCACCGTCCGGATGGAGGTCATCTTTAATACCGGGGAAAATATCTCGTCGAAGTCCATGCCCTTCTTCTGCTGGAACCCCATCACCACGATCCTGGCTTTGTATCTCGGGGAGTTGCCGACATCTCCCGGTTTCAAATTGTACACCCACTTATTTCGGAGTGCCCGCTTTCCTTTCGGCAACTCCACTAATTCGTACGTATAGTTCTCATGTAGGGAATCCATCTCATCCTGCATGGCACTTAACCATTTGCGGGTGTGGGTGTCATCCTTCGCCTCTACGAAGCTTTCTGGCTCCCCCTCATCGGTTAGCAGTGACAGGAACTACACGCTCCCTTTGAACAACGCTCGGCCACAACCGAGCCTAGAATAAAACACAGAAAACAGGGAATGAAACACAACACGATAGAGAGAAGAGTACATAGGATGTTTACGTGGAAAACCCAAACTCTGGAAAAACCACGACAACCCACAAACCGCAAACTATCACTATGTGAGAACGTACAATAAGAAAGCACCGAGGCCATGACCTCGAGCTTGCTATCATCGCCACAGGCGGCGGTTACAATCAGAGGCAATGACCTCATCCTCTCTCTCACTCTCTCTGTACACAGTTGCACGCTCTAATCTTGCGCCAACAAGAATGACAACAACTCTCATCATAAGTTTGCCCTAAGTCATATTTATACTAATATGACTTTTCGGCTATTTACAAATATAGCCACGATGGACTCTCAGAAACATATTTACAAATATGTCTCTTCATCCGGTTCTCACCGAGCCTGCATCATCCGGCACTTGCCGGGTACTCGTCATCCAGTTCTCACCGGGTCTGCATCATTCATCTCTCTGTATCCGGGTACTCGTCATCTGGTTCTCACCGGGTCTGCACCATCCGGCTCCCCGTAGCCGGGTACTCGTCATCCGGTTCTCACCGGGTCTGCACCATCCAGCTCTCTGTAGGCAGGTACTCGTCATCCGGTTTTGGCCGAGGCCGAGTTTGCTCATCAGTACTGTTCTTCTCACTTCCCATCCAGAGGGACCTATTTCCTAACAAGCAGCACATGCTCTGCATTCGGAAATCTTCGGGGGGCCTTTCTCTCTTTGAGAGGATATCTCCGTCTTTGGGCTTCGGTAACCGGCTCCTCCATTTGCTCTTCATCCGAATTCGATTCGGGTTCTTGGCCGGTTCCGGTTTCAGCTTCCTCTACTTCTTCTTATGCCGGTTCGGTATCCTCACCGTAACCGGCTGGTTCCTCGAGTGCTAACAGGTCTCTTGCCGATTGGGTCTGCTCATCGTAGATTCGATCCTTACCGGTCGACTCGGAGTTCATTATCTTCTTCTCCGACTCCCAGTCGACGAGCATCTTGTCCTCCATGAAGATAATATCTCGACTCCAGAATACCTTCTTGTCGACTAGGTCCCACACTCGGTAGCTGAACTCATCGTCGTCGTAACCGAGGAGTATGCATGGTCGGGTCTTTGGATCTAACTTTCCTCTCCGGTCCTTAGCTACATGCACGTACGCAAGACACCCGAATACCTTCAGATGCCGGTAGGAAACTTCCTTACCGGTCCAGACTCTCTGTGGCGTGTCTCTGTCCAAGGGTACTAAGGGTGATCTGTTTATCACATATGTCGTTGTCGACAGTGCCTCAACCCAAAACTTCTTGGGTAGTTTTGCATGCACCAGCATACTCCGGACCCTCTCCATTATGGTTCGGTTCATCCTCTTAGCCAGCCCATTTAGTTCCGGCGTCTTCGGCATGGTAACTTCGAGCCAGTTTCCCTTCGAGCGACAATACTCCTCGAATTGCCCCCGGTATTCACCTCCGTTATCTGCTCGAACCACCTTCAGCTTCCAGCCGGTTTCTCTTTCCACTCTCACGTAGAGCTCTTTGAAGACGGATAGCACCTGATCCTTCGTCTTCAACGGTGTGGCCCACAGCTTCCGGATGTGGTCATTTATGAACGTCACGAAGTACTGTGATCTGGCATGTGACTTCGTATCCACTTGACATACATCAGTATGCACCAACTCCAGTGGTGCATTACGTCTCATCGGTGGCCTAGATCGGAAGCAGGTCCGGTTTTGTTTACCGGCCAGACAATCAGTGCACTTCTCCAAGTGCACGTTCTTCACTGGAATGAGGTTGTCGTCTGCAAGCCTCTTCATCCCCTTCTCGCTCATGTGGCACAGTCTCTTGTGCCACAACTCACCGGTAGTGTCGGATGCCACGTTCACTTCTTCCGGGCATAACCGGGCATTCATTAGGTACAACGTGTTGACCTTCCGGGCCCGAGCCAAAATCAGGCTACCTTTGCTGAACTTCATAACACCGTTCCGGATGCTACCCGTGTAGCCTTCATCATCTAGCCGACCGGCTGATATCAAGTTCAGACGAACCTCCGAAACGTGTCGGACATCCTTCAACGGCAGCTTGCATCCGGTTGGTGTTGTCAACCACACATCTCCTATGCCGACAATTCGGCATGTACCTTCATTCCCCATCCGGACACAACCGTGATCACCAGCTGAGTAGGATGAGAAGCATTTCTGGTCCGGCATAAGGTGGAACGACGCTCCAGAGTCGACCACCCAAGTCATCTCGTCGCCGGCAAGGTTTATCTCACTCTCCTCGGTGATGAGCATCAACTCTTCTTCACTTGCCGCGATTGCCATCGTTCCGTTCCGGTCCATTCCCCTTCGGTCTTTACCGTTCCAGTCCGGTGTCCGCTTCGAATCAGTACCATCGGTTTCCTTGTCTTTACGGAAATGCCGACAGTTCTTTTGGAAGTGTCCCGGCTTGCCGCAATAGAAGCAAGTAGGCCTCCCCCTTGACTTTGACCGTGTCCCCGACTTTTCCGGGTTCTGGGGACTACAGTTTCTATGTGTTCCGCGTTCCAATTCGGTAAGGAGCGCTTTGGAGTCGGAGCTCGTATCCTTATCTTTCCGACGCGCCTCCTCATCTAGCAAGCTCAACTTCACTCTTGCTAGGGATAACCGTTTCCATTCCGGCCCGGCGTTGCCCAAAGTGACAACCAATGTCTCCCAGCTATCCGGGAGGGAACCGAGCAGGAGTAGCGCTAGTACCTCATCGGCGAGAGGTACTTCCAATGATGTTGCCTGGTGGATCAGCCCCTGGAAAGCATTCATGTCCTCCGCCATGCTGGAGCCATCTTGTACCGGAGTCTTACTAGCTTCCGGAATACCGAAACCTGATTAACAACATTTTTGTTTTGAAACATAATGTTGATCTTCTCCCAAAGCTCATGAGCCTTGCTCTCTTCATTGAAGTTGTTATATAGGCTCATGTCGATGAAGCACCGTATGTACGTCTTTGTCTTCATGTGCATCACCTCCCATATCGTGGCATCGATTTTGTCCGGTCTCTTGTCCCCGAACTGAACCAGCAACCAAAGATCTTTAACCATGAGCATGTCCCTCATCTTCGACTTCCACACCGAATAGTTGGAGCTGGTGAGCTTGAACATGCCTCCCAACGAATCGTCCATTTTCTGTGTCATTTCGCTCTGATACCACTTTGACAGGAACTACACGCTCCGGATGAACAACGCTCGGCCACAACCGAGCCTAGAATAAAACACAGAAAACAGGGAATGAAAGCACAACACGATAGAGAGAAGAATACACAGGATGTTTACGTGGAAAACCCAAACTCCGGAAAAACCACAACAACCCATAGACCGCAAACTATCTCTATATCAGAATGTACAATAAGAAAGCACTGGGGCCACGACCTCGAGCTTGCTATCTTTGCCACAGGCGGCGGTTACAATCAGAGGCAATGACCTCTTCCTCTCTCTCACTCTCTCTGTACACAGTTGCGCGCTCTAATCTTGCACCAACAAGAATGACAACCACTACCAAAAGTTTGTCGTAAGTCATATTTATACTAATATGACTTTTTAGCTATTTACAAATATAGCCACGATGGACTCTCAGAAACATATTTACCAATATGTCTCTTCATCCGGTGAGCATTCCTCACCGGGTCTGCACCATCCGGCTCTCCGTAGCCAGGTACTCGTCATCCAGTTCTCACCGGGTCTTCCGTTTCCGGGTACTCCTCATCCGGTTCTCACCGGGTCTGCACCATCCGGCTCTCTGTAGCCGGGTACTCGTCATCCGGTTCTCACCGGGTCATCCGTAGCTAGGTACTCCTCATCCGTAGGGACCTGTTTCCTAATATGTAGTGACCCCCTTTATTCGTTCCCACCTCCCCTCCGGTAAGGGGGCCAAGTAGGGCTTCACCTTCGGGCCCACAGTCTTGTATTTTGTGTCTACTCGGGCGATCCGATGCGCCCTGGTTCCTCTTTCGAAGTCCGCAATGACTTCATACATGTCGATCGAGTTGACTGGTATGACTCGGTCTTCGTTTGGACCTCTTTCGACTACCTTCCCGATTTCCCCCAAGGTGTCATCGAACAAGACCGCCTCCACGACTTCCCCAATTCCTTCGTCATGGCTTAAGGCTCCGCATGCCTTCAAGCGTATCTTGGCCCATTTCCTTTCTCTGCGGCTGATGCTGGCTATGGTACACCCTCCGTTGTTGGAGAACAAAACTTTCCCACCTATTTTACAGGTGTGGGGAGTTTCCCGGTTGTCTGGACTATCGTGGCCCCACACCTTGATAGCCCTATCTAAAAATCCGGCTTATTATCATTTCCAAGGGTGTCCCGGTTTCGTTCGTGGTTCTTCCGAACGGTCAAAAATTGGACGGAGTGACACCCGTCCTCACTTTTTACCCTCGCGTAGGCTGAACCACTGTCCAACACTTTCGTCTCCATTCTAGTTGCCGTGATGCATGGTTCCCCGAGGATGACCGGGTGAGAGGACCTTTCTTGCACAAAAAAGTGTTGGTTTATGTCGACGTCTCCGACGCTCACCCTAACGTTCGGGCAGGCCTTGTGCAGCTCTTCCGTGGCACTTGTTGTCGCGCGTATCTTCCACCCATGTTTGGTTTTGATCGGCCAATTTCCCTTTTTGTAGAAGTCCATGGACATTAGATTAATTTCTGACCCGTGGTCGTTAATGCCACCACCGGTTCCTTGACATTCCCGATTCAAACCGGGGTCTCTGTAGTAGCTCTTGCCCAGTGCGGCTTGGCGTAGTGGCTATCCGCGAGCTCGTCTTCCGTGACAATCTCGTCGAGGAGTGCCGCCCTCACCTCAACCGGCTTCTCGGGCTCTGGTTCCGTCGCAAGACGCTTTCTCTTCACGAGGTCCACGATGTTGTCATGGAACTCCCTTCTTGCTATACTGAGCACTTCCCTAAGTGTGAGTTCTATGCGATTGTCGAGAACTCGCTCCTCTAGAACCTTTTGTAGGTTCGTTGTTTTCTCAATTTTTGAGCTTACGCGGAAGCTCGGAATCCTACCCTTCTCCTTCTCCTAGGACCCGGTCGGAGTGGCATTGTTCTTTTTGGGCATGCTTCGGGTGTCATACCTCCCCAAAGGGCCTGCTCCCCCGGTTTTCCCCGCTCGTCTTTCGTCGACCAGGGGTTCGTAGTTCCTCCACGCGGGTTCCACAAAGCCGGTGCTTTCTTCAACGGGGTCGCTCCACCCGGTAACTTCGCGCACACGTTCTTCTGCGCGCTCCGCTTCTCCCTTCTGCAACCTTCCTCCCGTCAAGGTCTAGAGCATAGCCGGCCAAAACCCAAGGTTTGAATCGGGTTTGGCCGCCGTTTCCCCTACTCGGATGCCGACCGAAGCTGAATAGTGGATGGCTTCGACGTGTCGGGCCGCAACCTCTTCCATTAGCCTCTTCATGCCACCTCGTCCGAAATTCGTGTCGACCAGTCTTCACGTGTCGCTTGCATGCACCCGGTCGTTTGAAAGGTAGACTACATTACTCCTGAGTGCTTCTCCGAAGTCAGCACATTCTCTTCGGGCATGTCTGGTGGCGTCGCACCATACGCACCTCTGATTGGCCGGCAGTCGCCGGTCGCCCGGTTGACCCTCGTCGCTTCGGCGGGATTAGGCGATCTGGAGGTCGCGTACCATCCTTATTAGTTCTTCTAGCACTACGCCACCTGCAGGTCCCGCGACTATGTTCATTGAGGTTGGGCCTGGCTCAAGCCACCTCCCCGTTTCTTCCATTCGGGTCGGCGTCTGTTCGGCCCTGATTTCAACAGTCGGTCCGACCGATGAGGATCCCTTTTCTTTCTAGTCTCGGCGTTTGTCAATCCTGTTGTATACTTT